>NC_133689.1:23355000-23635000 GCF_048934315.1 Petromyzon marinus
GACGAGCGACCAATAAAAAAACATGTATTATGGGGTTGAATACTTTTTGCTATTCACAAAATAAAACAAAAGCAGTAATGCAAATTTCTTATTTAACACAGCACAGCAAAATCAGTTGCACCATTCAATTCCGCTCGTCCAGACGGGGAGAATTCAATCACATTCATTCGATGCGACGTTTCTTATGGGATTGAATGAGCGACAACATTTTGATGCCAAACCGAGAGGATTCTGGGATGTTTTTAGTTTTTTTGTAATAACTCTGGAAGGAAACGTCGCAGACCCATCAAGGTGGTACTCATACTGCTCGCCTCATCGAAAGAAATCCAAAGATATGAGTGGTTAAGCTATGGGATATGAAATGGACGAGCGACCAATAAAACAACATGTATTATGGGGTTGAATACTTTTTGCTATTCACAAAATAAAACAAAAGCAGTAATGCTAATTTCTTATTTAACACAGCACAGCAAAATCAGTTGCACCATTCAATTCCGCTCGTCCAGACGGGGAGAATTCAATCACATTCATTCGATGCGACGTTTCTTATGGGATTGAATGAGCGACAACATTTTGACGCCAAACCGAGAGGATTCTGGGATGTTTTTGGTTTTTTTGTAATAACTCTGGAAGGAAACGTCGCAGACCCATCAAGGTGGTACTCGTACTGCTCGCCTCATCGAGAGAAATCCAAAGATATGAGTGGTTAAGCTATGGGATATGAAATGGACGAGCGACCAATAAAACAACATGTATTATGGGGTTGAATACTTTTTGCTATTCACAAAATAAAACAAAAGCAGTAATGCAAATTTCTTATTTAACACAGCACAGCAAAATCAGTTGCACCATTCAATTCCGCTCGTCCAGACGGGGAGAATTCAATCACATTCATTCGATGCGACGTTTCTTATGGGATTGAATGAGCGACAACATTTTGACCCCAAACCGAGAGAATTCTGGGATGTTTGTGGTTTTTTTGTAATAACTCTGGAAGGAAACGTCGCAGACCCATCAAGGTGGTACTCCTACTGCTCGCCTCATCGAGAGGAATCCAAATTTATGAGTGGTTAAGCTATGGGATATGAAATGGACGAGCGACCAATAAAACAACATGTATTATGGGGTTGAATACTTTTTGCTATTCACAAAATTAAACAAAAGGAGTAATGCAAATTTCTTATTTAAGAGAGCACAGCAAAATCATTTGCACCATTCAATTCCGCTCATCCAGACGGGGAGAATTCAATCACATTTACTCGATGCGACGTTTCTTATGGGATTGAATGAGCGACAACATTTTGACCCCAAACCGAGAGGATTCTGGGATGTTTGTGGTTTTTTTGTAATAACTCTGGAAGGAAACGTCGCAGACCCATCAAGGTGGTAATCCTACTGCTCGCCTCATCGAGAGGAATCCAAAGTTCTGAGTGGTTAAGCTATGGGATATGAAATGGACGAGCGACCAATAAAAAAACATGTATTATGGGGTTGAATACTTTTTGCTATTCACAAAATAAAACAAAAGCAGTAATGCAAATTTCTTATTTAACACAGCACAGCAAAATCAGTTGCACCATTCAATTCCGCTCGTCCAGACGGGGAGAATTCAATCACATTCATTCGATGCGACGTTTCTTATGGGATTGAATGAGCGACAACATTTTGATGCCAAACCGAGAGGATTCTGGGATGTTTTTGGTTTTTTTGTAATAACTCTGGAAGGAAACGTCGCAGACCCATCAAGGTGGTACTCATACTGCTCGCCTCATCGAGAGAAATCCAAAGATATGAGTGATTAAGCTATGGGATATGAAATGGACGAGCGACCAATAAAACAACATGTATTATGGGGTTGAATGCTTTTTGCTATTCACAAAATAAAACAAAAGCAGTCATGCAAATATCTTATTTAACACAGCACAGCAAAATCAGTTGCACCATTCAATTCCGCTCGTCCAGACGGGGAGAATTCAATCACATTTACTTGTTGCGACGTTTCTTATGGGATTGAATGAGCGACAACATTTTGACCCCAAACCGAGAGGATTCTGGGATGTTTGTGTTTTTTTTGTAATAACTCTGGAAGGAAACGTCGCAGACCCATCAAGGTGGTAATCCTACTGCTCGCCTCATCGAGAGGAATCCAAAGTTATGAGTGGTTAAGCTATGGGATATGAAATGGACGAGCGACCAATAAAAAAACATGTATTATGGGGTTGAATACTTTTTGCTATTCACAAAATAAAACAAAAGCAGTAATGCAAATTTCTTATTTAACACAGCACAGCAAAATCAGTTGCACCATTCAATTCCGCTCGTCCAGACGGGGAGAATTCAATCACATTCATTCGATGCGACGTTTCTTATGGGATTGAATGAGCGACAACATTTTGATGCCAAACCGAGAGGATTCTGGGATGTTTTTGGTTTTTTTGTAATAACTCTGGAAGGAAACGTCGCAGACCCATCAAGGTGGTACTCATACTGCTCGCCTCATCGAGAGAAATCCAAAGATATGAGTGGTTAAGCTATGGGATATGAAATGGACGAGCGACCAATAAAACAACATGTATTATGGGGTTGAATACTTTTTGCTATTCACAAAATAAAACAAAAGCAGTAATGCAAATTTCTTATCTATCACAGCACAGCAAAATCAGTTGCACCATTCAATTCCGCTCGTCCAGACGGGGAGAATTCAATCACATTCATTCGATGCGACGTTTCTTATGGGATTGAATGAGCGACAACATTTTGACGCCAAACCGAGAGGATTCTGGGATGTTTGTGGTTTTTTTGTAATAACTCTGGAAGGAAACGTCGCAGACCCATCAAGGTGGTACTCCTACTGCTCGCCTCATCGAGAGGAATCCAAAGTTATGAGTGGTTAAGCTATGGGATATGAAATGGACGAGCGACCAATAAAACAACATGTATTATGGGGTTGAATACTTTTTGCTATTCACAAAATAAAACAAATGCAGTAATGCAAATTTCTTATTTAACACAGCACAGCAAAATCAGTTGCACCATTCAATTCCGCTCGTCCAGACGGGGAGAATTCAATCACATTCATTCGATGCGACGTTTCTTATGGGATTGAATGAGCGACAACATTTTGACGCCAAACCGAGAGGATTCTGGGATGTTTTTGGTTTTTTTGTAATAACTCTGGAAGGAAACGTCGCAGACCCATCAAGGTGGTACTCGTACTGCTCGCCTCATCGAGAGAAATCCAACGATATGAGTGATTAAGCTATGGGATATGAAATGGACGAGCGACCAATAAAACAACATGTATTATGGGGTTGAATGCTTTTTGCTATTCACAAAATAAAACAAAAGCAGTCATGCAAATATCTTATTTAACACAGCACAGCAAAATCAGTTGCACCATTCAATTCCGCTCGTCCAGACGGGGAGAATTCAATCACATTTATTCGATGCGACGTTTCTTATGGGATTGAATGAGCGACAACATTTTGACCCCAAACCGATAGAATTCTGGGATGTTTGTGTTTTTTTTGTAATAACTCTGGAAGGAAACGTCGCAGACTCATCAAGGTGGTACTCCTACTGCTCGCCTCATCGAGAGGAATCCAAATTTATGAGTGGTTAAGCTATGGGATATGAAATGGACGAGCGACCAATAAAACAACATGTATTATGGGGTTGAATACTTTTTGCTATTCACAAAATAAAACAAAAGGAGTAATGCAAATTTCTTATTTAACACAGCACAGCAAAATCAGTTGCACCATTCAATTCCGCTCGTCCAGACGGGGAGAATTCAATCACATTTACTCGATGCGACGTTTCTTATGGGATTGAATGAGCGACAACATTTTGACCCCAAACCGAGAGGATTCTGGGATGTTTGTGGTTTTTTTGTAATAACTCTGGAAGGAAACGTCGCAGACCCATCAAGGTGGTAATCCTACTGCTCGCCTCATCGAGAGGAATCCAAAGTTATGAGTGGTTAAGCTATGGGATATGAAATGGACGAGCGACCAATAAAACAACATGTATTATGGGGTTGAATACTTTTTGCTATTCACAAAATAAAACAAATGCAGTAATGCAAATTTCTTATTTAACACAGCACAGCAAAATCAGTTGCACCATTCAATTCCGCTCGTCCAGACGGGGAGAATTCAATCACATTCATTCGATGCGACGTTTCTTATGGGATTGAATGAGCGACAACATTTTGACGCCAAACCGAGAGGATTCTGGGATGTTTTTGGTTTTTTTGTAATAACTCTGGAAGGAAACGTCGCAGACCCATCAAGGTGGTACTCGTACTGCTCGCCTCATCGAGAGAAATCCAAAGATATGAGTGATTAAGCTATGGGATATGAAATGGACGAGCGACCAATAAAACAACATGTATTATGGGGTTGAATGCTTTTTGCTATTCACAAAATAAAACAAAAGCAGTCATGCAAATATCTTATTTAACACAGCACAGCAAAATCAGTTGCACCATTCAATTCCGCTCGTCCAGACGGGGAGAATTCAATCACATTTATTCGATGCGACGTTTCTTATGGGATTGAATGAGCGACAACATTTTGACCCCAAACCGAGATAATTCTGGGATGTTTGTGTTTTTTTTGTAATAACTCTGGAAGGAAACGTCGCAGACCCATCAAGGTGGTACTCCTACTGCTCGCCTCATCGAGAGGAATCCAAATTTATGAGTGGTTAAGCTATGGGATATGAAATGGACGAGCGACCAATAAAACAACATGTATTATGGGGTTGAATACTTTTTGCTATTCACAAAATAAAACAAAAGGAGTAATGCAAATTTCTTATTTAACACAGCACAGCAAAATCAGTTGCACCATTCAATTCCGCTCGTCCAGACGGGGAGAATTCAATCACATTTACTCGATGCGACGTTTCTTATGGGATTGAATGAGCGACAACATTTTGACCCCAAACCGAGAGGATTCTGGCATGTTTGTGGTTTTTTTGTAATAACTCTGGAAGGAAACGTCGCAGACCCATCAAGGTGGTAATCCTACTGCTCGCCTCATCGAGAGGAATCCAAAGTTATGAGTGGTTAAGCTATGGGATATGAAATGGACGAGCGACCAATAAAAAAACATGTATTATGGGGTTGAATACTTTTTGCTATTCACAAAATAAAACAAAAGCAGTAATGCAAATTTCTTATTTAACACAGCACAGCAAAATCAGTTGCACCATTCAATTCCGCTCGTCCAGACGGGGAGAATTCAATCACATTCATTCGATGCGACGTTTCTTATGGGATTGAATGAGCGACAACATTTTGATGCCAAACCGAGAGGATTCTGGGATGTTTTTGGTTTTTTTGTAATAACTCTGGAAGGAAACGTCGCAGACACATCAAGGTGGTACTCATACTGCTCGCCTCATCGAGAGAAATCCAAAGATATGAGTGATTAAGCTATGGGATATGAAATGGACGAGCGACCAATAAAACAACATGTATTATGGGGTTGAATGCTTTTTGCTATTCACAAAATAAAACAAAAGCAGTCATGCAAATATCTTATTTAACACAGCACAGCAAAATCAGTTGCACCATTCAATTCCGCTCGTCCAGACGGGGAGAATTCAATCACATTTACTCGATGCGACGTTTCTTATGGGATTGAATGAGCGACAACATTTTGACCCCAAACCGATAGAATTCTGGGATGTTTGTGTTTTTTTTGTAATAACTCTGGAAGGAAACGTGGCAGACTCATCAAGGTGGTACTCCTACTGCTCGCCTCATCGAGAGGAATCCAAATTTATGAGTGGTTAAGCTATGGGATATGAAATGGACGAGCGACCAATAAAACAACATGTATTATGGGGTTGAATACTTTTTGCTATTCACAAAATAAAACAAAAGGAGTAATGCAAATTTCTTATTTAACACAGCACAGCAAAATCAGTTGCACCATTCAATTCCGCTCGTCCAGACGGGGAGAATTCAATCACATTTACTCGATGCGACGTTTCTTATGGGATTGAATGAGCGACAACATTTTGACCCCAAACCGAGAGGATTCTGGGATGTTTGTGGTTTTTTTGTAATAACTCTGGAAGGAAACGTCGCAGACCCATCAAGGTGGTACTCGTACTGCTCGCCTCATCGAGAGGAATCCAAAGTTATGAGTGGTTAAGCTATGGGATATGAAATGGACGAGCGACCAATAAAAAAACATGTATTATGGGGTTGAATACTTTTTGCTATTCACAAAATAAAACAAAAGCAGTAATGCAAATTTCTTATTTAACACAGCACAGCAAAATCAGTTGCACCATTCAATTCCGCTCGTCCAGACGGGGAGAATTCAATCACATTCATTCGATGCGACGTTTCTTATGGGATTGAATGAGCGACAACATTTTGATGCCAAACCGAGAGGATTCTGGGATGTTTTTGGTTTTTTTGTAATAACTCTGGAAGGAAACGTCGCAGACACATCAAGGTGGTACTCATACTGCTCGCCTCATCGAGAGAAATCCAAAGATATGAGTGATTAAGCTATGGGATATGAAATGGACGAGCGACCAATAAAACAACATGTATTATGGGGTTGAATGCTTTTTGCTATTCACAAAATAAAACAAAAGCAGTCATGCAAATATCTTATTTAACACAGCACAGCAAAATCAGTTGCACCATTCAATTCCGCTCGTCCAGACGGGGAGAATTCAATCACATTTACTCGATGCGACGTTTCTTATGGGATTGAATGAGCGACAACATTTTGACCCCAAACCGATAGAATTCTGGGATGTTTGTGTTTTTTTTGTAATAACTCTGGAAGGAAACGTGGCAGACTCATCAAGGTGGTACTCCTACTGCTCGCCTCATCGAGAGGAATCCAAATTTATGAGTGGTTAAGCTATGGGATATGAAATGGACGAGCGACCAATAAAACAACATGTATTATGGGGTTGAATACTTTTTGCTATTCACAAAATAAAACAAAAGGAGTAATGCAAATTTCTTATTTAACACAGCACAGCAAAATCAGTTGCACCATTCAATTCCGCTCGTCCAGACGGGGAGAATTCAATCACATTTACTCGATGCGACGTTTCTTATGGGATTGAATGAGCGACAACATTTTGACCCCAAACCGAGAGGATTCTGGGATGTTTGTGGTTTTTTTGTAATAACTCTGGAAGGAAACGTCGCAGACCCATCAAGGTGGTACTCGTACTGCTCGCCTCATCGAGAGAAATCCAAAGATATGAGTGATTAAGCTATGGGATATGAAATGGACGAGCGACCAATAAAACAACATGTATTATGGGGTTGAATGCTTTTTGCTATTCACAAAATAAAACAAAAGCAGTCATGCAAATATCTTATTTAACACAGCACAGCAAAATCAGTTGCACCATTCAATTCCGCTCGTCCAGACGGGGAGAATTCAATCACATTTATTCGATGCGACGTTTCTTATGGGATTGAATGAGCGACAACATTTTGACCCCAAACCGAGAGAATTCTGGGATGTTTGTGTTTTTTTTGTAATAACTCTGGAAGGAAACGTCGCAGACCCATCAAGGTGGTACTCCTACTGCTCGCCTCATCGAGAGGAATCCAAATTTATGAGTGGTTAAGCTATGGGATATGAAATGGACGAGCGACCAATAAAACAACATGTATTATGGGGTTGAATGCTTTTTGCTATTCACAAAATAAAACAAAAGCAGTCATGCAAATATCTTATTTAACACAGCACAGCAAAATCAGTTGCACCATTCAATTCCGCTCGTCCAGACGGGGAGAATTCAATCACATTTACTCGATGCGACGTTTCTTATGGGATTGAATGAGCGACAACATTTTGACCCCAAACCGAGAGGATTCTGGGATGTTTGTGGTTTTTTTGTAATAACTCTGGAAGGAAACGTCGCAGACCCATCAAGGTGGTAATCCTACTGCTCGCCTCATCGAGAGGAATCCAAAGTTATGAGTGGTTAAGCTATGGGATATGAAATGGACGAGCGACCAATAAAAAAACATGTATTATGGGGTTGAATACTTTTTGCTATTCACAAAATAAAACAAAAGCAGTAATGCAAATTTCTTATTTAACACAGCACAGCAAAATCAGTTGCACCATTCAATTCCGCTCGTCCAGACGGGGAGAATTCAATCACATTCATTCGATGCGACGTTTCTTATGGGATTGAATGAGCGACAACATTTTGATGCCAAACCGAGAGGATTCTGGGATGTTTTTGGTTTTTTTGTAATAACTCTGGAAGGAAACGTCGCAGACCCATCAAGGTGGTACTCATACTGCTCGCCTCATCGAGAGAAATCCAAAGATATGAGTGGTTAAGCTATGGGATATGAAATGGACGAGCGACCAATAAAACAACATGTATTATGGGGTTGAATACTTTTTGCTATTCACAAAATAAAACAAAAGCAGTAATGCAAATTTCTTATCTATCACAGCACAGCAAAATCAGTTGCACCATTCAATTCCGCTCGTCCAGACGGGGAGAATTCAATCACATTCATTCGATGCGACGTTTCTTATGGGATTGAATGAGCGACAACATTTTGACGCCAAACCGAGAGGATTCTGGGATGTTTGTGGTTTTTTTGTAATAACTCTGGAAGGAAACGTCGCAGACCCATCAAGGTGGTACTCCTACTGCTCGCCTCATCGAGAGGAATCCAAAGTTATGAGTGGTTAAGCTATGGGATATGAAATGGACGAGCGACCAATAAAACAACATGTATTATGGGGTTGAATACTTTTTGCTATTCACAAAATAAAACAAAAGCAGTAATGCAAATTTCTTATTTAACACAGCACAGCAAAATCAGTTGCACCATTCAATTCCGCTCGTCCAGACGGGGAGAATTCAATCACATTCATTCGATGCGACGTTTCTTATGGGATTGAATGAGCGACAACATTTTGACGCCAAACCGAGAGGATTCTGGGATGTTTTTGGTTTTTTTGTAATAACTCTGGAAGGAAACGTCGCAGACACATCAAGGTGGTACTCCTACTGCTCGCCTCATCGAGAGGAATCCAAAGTTATGAGTGGTTAAGCTATGGGATATGAAATGGACGAGCGACCAATAAAACAACATGTATTATGGGGTTGAATACTTTTTGCTATTCACAAAATAAAACAAAAGCAGTAATGCAAATTTCTTATTTAACACAGCACAGCAAAATCAGTTGCACCATTCAATTCCGCTCGTCCAGACGGGGAGAATTCAATCACATTCATTCGATGCGACGTTTCTTATGGGATTGAATGAGCGACAACATTTTGACGCCAAACCGAGAGGATTCTGGGATGTTTTTGGTTTTTTTGTAATAACTCTGGAAGGAAACGTCGCAGACCCATCAAGGTGGTACTCGTACTGCTCGCCTCATCGAGAGAAATCCAAAGATATGAGTGATTAAGCTATGGGATATGAAATGGACGAGCGACCAATAAAACAACATGTATTATGGGGTTGAATACTTTTTGCTATTCACAAAATAAAACAAAAGCAGTAATGCAAATTTCTTATCTATCACAGCACAGCAAAATCAGTTGCACCATTCAATTCCGCTCGTCCAGACGGGGAGAATTCAATCACATTCATTCGATGCGACGTTTCTTATGGGATTGAATGAGCGACAACATTTTGACGCCAAACCGAGAGGATTCTGGGATGTTTGTGGTTTTTTTGTAATAACTCTGGAAGGAAACGTCGCAGACCCATCAAGGTGGTACTCCTACTGCTCGCCTCATCGAGAGGAATCCAAAGTTATGAGTGGTTAAGCTATGGGATATGAAATGGACGAGCGACCAATAAAACAACATGTATTATGGGGTTGAATACTTTTTGCTATTCACAAAATAAAACAAATGCAGTAATGCAAATTTCTTATTTAACACAGCACAGCAAAATCAGTTGCACCATTCAATTCCGCTCGTCCAGACGGGGAGAATTCAATCACATTCATTCGATGCGACGTTTCTTATGGGATTGAATGAGCGACAACATTTTGACGCAAACCGAGAGGATTCTGGGATGTTTTTGGTTTTTTTGTAATAACTCTGGAAGGAAACGTCGCAGACCCATCAAGGTGGTACTCGTACTGCTCGCCTCATCGAGAGAAATCCAAAGATATGAGTGATTAAGCTATGGGATATGAAATGGACGAGCGACCAATAAAACAACATGTATTATGGGGTTGAATGCTTTTTGCTATTCACAAAATAAAACAAAAGCAGTCATGCAAATATCTTATTTAACACAGCACAGCAAAATCAGTTGCACCATTCAATTCCGCTCGTCCAGACGGGGAGAATTCAATCACATTCATTCGATGCGACGTTTCTTATGGGATTGAATGAGCGACAACATTTTGATGCCAAACCGAGAGGATTCTGGGATGTTTTTGGTTTTTTTGTAATAACTCTGGAAGGAAACGTCGCAGACCCATCAAGGTGGTACTCATACTGCTCGCCTCATCGAGAGAAATCCAACGATATGAGTGGTTAAGCTATGGGATATGAAATGGACGAGCGACCAATAAAACAACATGTATTATGGGGTTGAATACTTTTTGCTATTCACAAAATAAAACAAAAGCAGTAATGCAAATTTCTTATCTATCACAGCACAGCAAAATCAGTTGCACCATTCAATTCCGCTCGTCCAGACGGGGAGAATTCAATCACATTCATTCGATGCGACGTTTCTTATGGGATTGAATGAGCGACAACATTTTGATGCCAAACCGAGAGGATTCTGGGATGTTTTTGGTTTTTTTGTAATAACTCTGGAAGGAAACGTCGCAGACCCATCAAGGTGGTACTCATACTGCTCGCCTCATCGAGAGAAATCCAACGATATGAGTGGTTAAGCTATGGGATATGAAATGGACGAGCGACCAATAAAACAACATGTATTATGGGGTTGAATACTTTTTGCTATTCACAAAATAAAACAAAAGCAGTAATGCAAATTTCTTATCTATCACAGCACAGCAAAATCAGTTGCACCATTCAATTCCGCTCGTCCAGACGGGGAGAATTCAATCACATTCATTCGATGCGACGTTTCTTATGGGATTGAATGAGCGACAACATTTTGACGCCAAACCGAGAGGATTCTGGGATGTTTGTGGTTTTTTTGTAATAACTCTGGAAGGAAACGTCGCAGACCCATCAAGGTGGTACTCCTACTGCTCGCCTCATCGAGAGGAATCCAAAGTTATGAGTGGTTAAGCTATGGGATATGAAATGGACGAGCGACCAATAAAACAACATGTATTATGGGGTTGAATACTTTTTGCTATTCACAAAATAAAACAAAAGCAGTAATGCAAATTTCTTATTTAACACAGCACAGCAAAATCAGTTGCACCATTCAATTCCGCTCGTCCAGACGGGGAGAATTCAATCACATTCATTCGATGCGACGTTTCTTATGGGATTGAATGAGCGACAACATTTTGACGCCAAACCGAGAGGATTCTGGGATGTTTTTGGTTTTTTTGTAATAACTCTGGAAGGAAACGTCGCAGACACATCAAGGTGGTACTCCTACTGCTCGCCTCATCGAGAGGAATCCAAAGTTATGAGTGGTTAAGCTATGGGATATGAAATGGACGAGCGACCAATAAAACAACATGTATTATGGGGTTGAATACTTTTTGCTATTCACAAAATAAAACAAAAGCAGTAATGCAAATTTCTTATTTAACACAGCACAGCAAAATCAGTTGCACCATTCAATTCCGCTCGTCCAGACGGGGAGAATTCAATCACATTCATTCGATGCGACGTTTCTTATGGGATTGAATGAGCGACAACATTTTGACGCCAAACCGAGAGGATTCTGGGATGTTTTTGGTTTTTTTGTAATAACTCTGGAAGGAAACGTCGCAGACCCATCAAGGTGGTACTCGTACTGCTCGCCTCATCGAGAGAAATCCAAAGATATGAGTGATTAAGCTATGGGATATGAAATGGACGAGCGACCAATAAAACAACATGTATTATGGGGTTGAATACTTTTTGCTATTCACAAAATAAAACAAAAGCAGTAATGCAAATTTCTTATCTATCACAGCACAGCAAAATCAGTTGCACCATTCAATTCCGCTCGTCCAGACGGGGAGAATTCAATCACATTCATTCGATGCGACGTTTCTTATGGGATTGAATGAGCGACAACATTTTGACGCCAAACCGAGAGGATTCTGGGATGTTTGTGGTTTTTTTGTAATAACTCTGGAAGGAAACGTCGCAGACCCATCAAGGTGGTACTCCTACTGCTCGCCTCATCGAGAGGAATCCAAAGTTATGAGTGGTTAAGCTATGGGATATGAAATGGACGAGCGACCAATAAAACAACATGTATTATGGGGTTGAATACTTTTTGCTATTCACAAAATAAAACAAATGCAGTAATGCAAATTTCTTATTTAACACAGCACAGCAAAATCAGTTGCACCATTCAATTCCGCTCGTCCAGACGGGGAGAATTCAATCACATTCATTCGATGCGACGTTTCTTATGGGATTGAATGAGCGACAACATTTTGACGCAAACCGAGAGGATTCTGGGATGTTTTTGGTTTTTTTGTAATAACTCTGGAAGGAAACGTCGCAGACCCATCAAGGTGGTACTCGTACTGCTCGCCTCATCGAGAGAAATCCAAAGATATGAGTGATTAAGCTATGGGATATGAAATGGACGAGCGACCAATAAAACAACATGTATTATGGGGTTGAATGCTTTTTGCTATTCACAAAATAAAACAAAAGCAGTCATGCAAATATCTTATTTAACACAGCACAGCAAAATCAGTTGCACCATTCAATTCCGCTCGTCCAGACGGGGAGAATTCAATCACATTCATTCGATGCGACGTTTCTTATGGGATTGAATGAGCGACAACATTTTGATGCCAAACCGAGAGGATTCTGGGATGTTTTTGGTTTTTTTGTAATAACTCTGGAAGGAAACGTCGCAGACCCATCAAGGTGGTACTCATACTGCTCGCCTCATCGAGAGAAATCCAACGATATGAGTGGTTAAGCTATGGGATATGAAATGGACGAGCGACCAATAAAACAACATGTATTATGGGGTTGAATGCTTTTTGCTATTCACAAAATAAAACAAAAGCAGTCATGCAAATATCTTATTTAACACAGCACAGCAAAATCAGTTGCACCATTCAATTCCGCTCGTCCAGACGGGGAGAATTCAATCACATTCATTCGATGCGACGTTTCTTATGGGATTGAATGAGCGACAACATTTTGATGCCAAACCGAGAGGATTCTGGGATGTTTTTGGTTTTTTTGTAATAACTCTGGAAGGAAACGTCGCAGACCCATCAAGGTGGTACTCATACTGCTCGCCTCATCGAGAGAAATCCAACGATATGAGTGGTTAAGCTATGGGATATGAAATGGACGAGCGACCAATAAAACAACATGTATTATGGGGTTGAATACTTTTTGCTATTCACAAAATAAAACAAAAGCAGTAATGCAAATTTCTTATCTATCACAGCACAGCAAAATCAGTTGCACCATTCAATTCCGCTCGTCCAGACGGGGAGAATTCAATCACATTCATTCGATGCGACGTTTCTTATGGGATTGAATGAGCGACAACATTTTGACGCCAAACCGAGAGGATTCTGGGATGTTTGTGGTTTTTTTGTAATAACTCTGGAAGGAAACGTCGCAGACCCATCAAGGTGGTACTCCTACTGCTCGCCTCATCGAGAGGAATCCAAAGTTATGAGTGATTAAGCTATGGGATATGAAATGGACGAGCGACCAATAAAACAACATGTATTATGGGGTTGAATACTTTTTGCTATTCACAAAATAAAACAAAAGCAGTAATGCAAATTTCTTATTTAACACAGCACAGCAAAATCAGTTGCACCATTCAATTCCGCTCGTCCAGACGGGGAGAATTCAATCACATTCATTCGATGCGACGTTTCTTATGGGATTGAATGAGCGACAACATTTTGACGCCAAACCGAGAGGATTCTGGGATGTTTTTGGTTTTTTTGTAATAACTCTGGAAGGAAACGTCGCAGACCCATCAAGCTGGTACTCGTACTGCTCGCCTCATCGAGAGAAATCCAAAGATATGAGTGATTAAGCTATGGGATATGAAATGGACGAGCGACCAATAAAACAACATGTATTATGGGGTTGAATACTTTTTGCTATTCACAAAATAAAACAAAAGCAGTAATGCAAATTTCTTATCTATCACAGCACAGCAAAATCAGTTGCACCATTCAATTCCGCTCGTCCAGACGGGGAGAATTCAATCACATTCATTCGATGCGACGTTTCTTATGGGATTGAATGAGCGACAACATTTTGACGCCAAACCGAGAGGATTCTGGGATGTTTGTGGTTTTTTTGTAATAACTCTGGAAGGAAACGTCGCAGACCCATCAAGGTGGTACTCCTACTGCTCGCCTCATCGAGAGGAATCCAAAGTTATGAGTGGTTAAGCTATGGGATATGAAATGGACGAGCGACCAATAAAACAACATGTATTATGGGGTTGAATACTTTTTGCTATTCACAAAATAAAACAAAAGCAGTAATGCAAATTTCTTATTTAACACAGCACAGCAAAATCAGTTGCACCATTCAATTCCGCTCGTCCAGACGGGGAGAATTCAATCACATTCATTCGATGCGACGTTTCTTATGGGATTGAATGAGCGACAACATTTTGACGCCAAACCGAGAGGATTCTGGGATGTTTTTGGTTTTTTTGTAATAACTCTGGAAGGAAACGTCGCAGACCCATCAAGGTGGTACTCGTACTGCTCGCCTCATCGAGAGAAATCCAAAGATATGAGTGATTAAGCTATGGGATATGAAATGGACGAGCGACCAATAAAACAACATGTATTATGGGGTTGAATACTTTTTGCTATTCACAAAATAAAACAAAAGCAGTAATGCAAATTTCTTATCTATCACAGCACAGCAAAATCAGTTGCACCATTCAATTCCGCTCGTCCAGACGGGGAGAATTCAATCACATTCATTCGATGCGACGTTTCTTATGGGATTGAATGAGCGACAACATTTTGACGCCAAACCGAGAGGATTCTGGGATGTTTGTGGTTTTTTTGTAATAACTCTGGAAGGAAACGTCGCAGACCCATCAAGGTGGTACTCCTACTGCTCGCCTCATCGAGAGGAATCCAAAGTTATGAGTGGTTAAGCTATGGGATATGAAATGGACGAGCGACCAATAAAACAACATGTATTATGGGGTTGAATACTTTTTGCTATTCACAAAATAAAACAAATGCAGTAATGCAAATTTCTTATTTAACACAGCACAGCAAAATCAGTTGCACCATTCAATTCCGCTCGTCCAGACGGGGAGAATTCAATCACATTCATTCGATGCGACGTTTCTTATGGGATTGAATGAGCGACAACATTTTGACGCAAACCGAGAGGATTCTGGGATGTTTTTGGTTTTTTTGTAATAACTCTGGAAGGAAACGTCGCAGACCCATCAAGGTGGTACTCGTACTGCTCGCCTCATCGAGAGAAATCCAAAGATATGAGTGATTAAGCTATGGGATATGAAATGGACGAGCGACCAATAAAACAACATGTATTATGGGGTTGAATGCTTTTTGCTATTCACAAAATAAAACAAAAGCAGTCATGCAAATATCTTATTTAACACAGCACAGCAAAATCAGTTGCACCATTCAATTCCGCTCGTCCAGACGGGGAGAATTCAATCACATTCATTCGATGCGACGTTTCTTATGGGATTGAATGAGCGACAACATTTTGATGCCAAACCGAGAGGATTCTGGGATGTTTTTGGTTTTTTTGTAATAACTCTGGAAGGAAACGTCGCAGACCCATCAAGGTGGTACTCATACTGCTCGCCTCATCGAGAGAAATCCAACGATATGAGTGGTTAAGCTATGGGATATGAAATGGACGAGCGACCAATAAAACAACATGTATTATGGGGTTGAATACTTTTTGCTATTCACAAAATAAAACAAAAGCAGTAATGCAAATTTCTTATCTATCACAGCACAGCAAAATCAGTTGCACCATTCAATTCCGCTCGTCCAGACGGGGAGAATTCAATCACATTCATTCGATGCGACGTTTCTTATGGGATTGAATGAGCGACAACATTTTGACGCCAAACCGAGAGGATTCTGGGATGTTTGTGGTTTTTTTGTAATAACTCTGGAAGGAAACGTCGCAGACCCATCAAGGTGGTACTCCTACTGCTCGCCTCATCGAGAGGAATCCAAAGTTATGAGTGGTTAAGCTATGGGATATGAAATGGACGAGCGACCAATAAAACAACATGTATTATGGGGTTGAATACTTTTTGCTATTCACAAAATAAAACAAAAGCAGTAATGCAAATTTCTTATTTAACACAGCACAGCAAAATCAGTTGCACCATTCAATTCCGCTCGTCCAGACGGGGAGAATTCAATCACATTCATTCGATGCGACGTTTCTTATGGGATTGAATGAGCGACAACATTTTGACGCCAAACCGAGAGGATTCTGGGATGTTTTTGGTTTTTTTGTAATAACTCTGGAAGGAAACGTCGCAGACCCATCAAGGTGGTACTCGTACTGCTCGCCTCATCGAGAGAAATCCAAAGATATGAGTGATTAAGCTATGGGATATGAAATGGACGAGCGACCAATAAAACAACATGTATTATGGGGTTGAATACTTTTTGCTATTCACAAAATAAAACAAAAGCAGTAATGCAAATTTCTTATCTATCACAGCACAGCAAAATCAGTTGCACCATTCAATTCCGCTCGTCCAGACGGGGAGAATTCAATCACATTCATTCGATGCGACGTTTCTTATGGGATTGAATGAGCGACAACATTTTGACGCCAAACCGAGAGGATTCTGGGATGTTTGTGGTTTTTTTGTAATAACTCTGGAAGGAAACGTCGCAGACCCATCAAGGTGGTACTCCTACTGCTCGCCTCATCGAGAGGAATCCAAAGTTATGAGTGGTTAAGCTATGGGATATGAAATGGACGAGCGACCAATAAAACAACATGTATTATGGGGTTGAATACTTTTTGCTATTCACAAAATAAAACAAATGCAGTAATGCAAATTTCTTATTTAACACAGCACAGCAAAATCAGTTGCACCATTCAATTCCGCTCGTCCAGACGGGGAGAATTCAATCACATTCATTCGATGCGACGTTTCTTATGGGATTGAATGAGCGACAACATTTTGACGCAAACCGAGAGGATTCTGGGATGTTTTTGGTTTTTTTGTAATAACTCTGGAAGGAAACGTCGCAGACCCATCAAGGTGGTACTCGTACTGCTCGCCTCATCGAGAGAAATCCAAAGATATGAGTGATTAAGCTATGGGATATGAAATGGACGAGCGACCAATAAAACAACATGTATTATGGGGTTGAATGCTTTTTGCTATTCACAAAATAAAACAAAAGCAGTCATGCAAATATCTTATTTAACACAGCACAGCAAAATCAGTTGCACCATTCAATTCCGCTCGTCCAGACGGGGAGAATTCAATCACATTCATTCGATGCGACGTTTCTTATGGGATTGAATGAGCGACAACATTTTGATGCCAAACCGAGAGGATTCTGGGATGTTTTTGGTTTTTTTGTAATAACTCTGGAAGGAAACGTCGCAGACCCATCAAGGTGGTACTCATACTGCTCGCCTCATCGAGAGAAATCCAACGATATGAGTGGTTAAGCTATGGGATATGAAATGGACGAGCGACCAATAAAACAACATGTATTATGGGGTTGAATACTTTTTGCTATTCACAAAATAAAACAAAAGCAGTAATGCAAATTTCTTATCTATCACAGCACAGCAAAATCAGTTGCACCATTCAATTCCGCTCGTCCAGACGGGGAGAATTCAATCACATTCATTCGATGCGACGTTTCTTATGGGATTGAATGAGCGACAACATTTTGACGCCAAACCGAGAGGATTCTGGGATGTTTGTGGTTTTTTTGTAATAACTCTGGAAGGAAACGTCGCAGACCCATCAAGGTGGTACTCCTACTGCTCGCCTCATCGAGAGGAATCCAAAGTTATGAGTGGTTAAGCTATGGGATATGAAATGGACGAGCGACCAATAAAACAACATGTATTATGGGGTTGAATACTTTTTGCTATTCACAAAATAAAACAAAAGCAGTAATGCAAATTTCTTATTTAACACAGCACAGCAAAATCAGTTGCACCATTCAATTCCGCTCGTCCAGACGGGGAGAATTCAATCACATTCATTCGATGCGACGTTTCTTATGGGATTGAATGAGCGACAACATTTTGACGCCAAACCGAGAGGATTCTGGGATGTTTTTGGTTTTTTTGTAATAACTCTGGAAGGAAACGTCGCAGACCCATCAAGGTGGTACTCGTACTGCTCGCCTCATCGAGAGAAATCCAAAGATATGAGTGATTAAGCTATGGGATATGAAATGGACGAGCGACCAATAAAACAACATGTATTATGGGGTTGAATACTTTTTGCTATTCACAAAATAAAACAAAAGCAGTAATGCAAATTTCTTATCTATCACAGCACAGCAAAATCAGTTGCACCATTCAATTCCGCTCGTCCAGACGGGGAGAATTCAATCACATTCATTCGATGCGACGTTTCTTATGGGATTGAATGAGCGACAACATTTTGACGCCAAACCGAGAGGATTCTGGGATGTTTGTGGTTTTTTTGTAATAACTCTGGAAGGAAACGTCGCAGACCCATCAAGGTGGTACTCCTACTGCTCGCCTCATCGAGAGGAATCCAAAGTTATGAGTGGTTAAGCTATGGGATATGAAATGGACGAGCGACCAATAAAACAACATGTATTATGGGGTTGAATACTTTTTGCTATTCACAAAATAAAACAAATGCAGTAATGCAAATTTCTTATTTAACACAGCACAGCAAAATCAGTTGCACCATTCAATTCCGCTCGTCCAGACGGGGAGAATTCAATCACATTCATTCGATGCGACGTTTCTTATGGGATTGAATGAGCGACAACATTTTGACGCAAACCGAGAGGATTCTGGGATGTTTTTGGTTTTTTTGTAATAACTCTGGAAGGAAACGTCGCAGACCCATCAAGGTGGTACTCGTACTGCTCGCCTCATCGAGAGAAATCCAAAGATATGAGTGATTAAGCTATGGGATATGAAATGGACGAGCGACCAATAAAACAACATGTATTATGGGGTTGAATGCTTTTTGCTATTCACAAAATAAAACAAAAGCAGTCATGCAAATATCTTATTTAACACAGCACAGCAAAATCAGTTGCACCATTCAATTCCGCTCGTCCAGACGGGGAGAATTCAATCACATTCATTCGATGCGACGTTTCTTATGGGATTGAATGAGCGACAACATTTTGATGCCAAACCGAGAGGATTCTGGGATGTTTTTGGTTTTTTTGTAATAACTCTGGAAGGAAACGTCGCAGACCCATCAAGGTGGTACTCATACTGCTCGCCTCATCGAGAGAAATCCAACGATATGAGTGGTTAAGCTATGGGATATGAAATGGACGAGCGACCAATAAAACAACATGTATTATGGGGTTGAATACTTTTTGCTATTCACAAAATAAAACAAAAGCAGTAATGCAAATTTCTTATCTATCACAGCACAGCAAAATCAGTTGCACCATTCAATTCCGCTCGTCCAGACGGGGAGAATTCAATCACATTCATTCGATGCGACGTTTCTTATGGGATTGAATGAGCGACAACATTTTGACGCCAAACCGAGAGGATTCTGGGATGTTTTTGTTTTTTTTGTAATAACTCTGGAAGGAAACGTCGCAGACCCATCAAGCTGGTACTCGTACTGCTCGCCTCATCGAGAGAAATCCAAATTTATGAGTGGTTAAGCTATGGGATATGAAATGGACGAGCGACCAATAAAACAACATGTATTATGGGGTTGAATACTTTTTGCTATTCACAAAATAAAACAAATGCAGTAATGCAAATTTCTTATTTAACACAGCACAGCAAAATCAGTTGCACCATTCAATTCCGCTCGTCCAGACGGGGAGAATTCAATCACATTCATTCGATGCGACGTTTCTTATGGGATTGAATGAGCGACAACATTTTGACGCAAACCGAGAGGATTCTGGGATGTTTTTGGTTTTTTTGTAATAACTCTGGAAGGAAACGTCGCAGACCCATCAAGGTGGTACTCGTACTGCTCGCCTCATCGAGAGAAATCCAAAGATATGAGTGATTAAGCTATGGGATATGAAATGGACGAGCGACCAATAAAACAACATGTATTATGGGGTTGAATGCTTTTTGCTATTCACAAAATAAAACAAAAGCAGTCATGCAAATATCTTATTTAACACAGCACAGCAAAATCAGTTGCACCATTCAATTCCGCTCGTCCAGACGGGGAGAATTCAATCACATTCATTCGATGCGACGTTTCTTATGGGATTGAATGAGCGACAACATTTTGATGCCAAACCGAGAGGATTCTGGGATGTTTTTGGTTTTTTTGTAATAACTCTGGAAGGAAACGTCGCAGACCCATCAAGGTGGTACTCATACTGCTCGCCTCATCGAGAGAAATCCAACGATATGAGTGGTTAAGCTATGGGATATGAAATGGACGAGCGACCAATAAAACAACATGTATTATGGGGTTGAATACTTTTTGCTATTCACAAAATAAAACAAAAGCAGTAATGCAAATTTCTTATCTATCACAGCACAGCAAAATCAGTTGCACCATTCAATTCCGCTCGTCCAGACGGGGAGAATTCAATCACATTCATTCGATGCGACGTTTCTTATGGGATTGAATGAGCGACAACATTTTGACGCCAAACCGAGAGGATTCTGGGATGTTTTTGTTTTTTTTGTAATAACTCTGGAAGGAAACGTCGCAGACCCATCAAGCTGGTACTCGTACTGCTCGCCTCATCGAGAGAAATCCAAATTTATGAGTGGTTAAGCTATGGGATATGAAATGGACGAGCGACCAATAAAACAACATGTATTATGGGGTTGAATACTTTTTGCTATTCACAAAATAAAACAAATGCAGTAATGCAAATTTCTTATTTAACACAGCACAGCAAAATCAGTTGCACCATTCAATTCCGCTCGTCCAGACGGGGAGAATTCAATCACATTCATTCGATGCGACGTTTCTTATGGGATTGAATGAGCGACAACATTTTGACGCAAACCGAGAGGATTCTGGGATGTTTTTGGTTTTTTTGTAATAACTCTGGAAGGAAACGTCGCAGACCCATCAAGGTGGTACTCGTACTGCTCGCCTCATCGAGAGAAATCCAAAGATATGAGTGATTAAGCTATGGGATATGAAATGGACGAGCGACCAATAAAACAACATGTATTATGGGGTTGAATGCTTTTTGCTATTCACAAAATAAAACAAAAGCAGTCATGCAAATATCTTATTTAACACAGCACAGCAAAATCAGTTGCACCATTCAATTCCGCTCGTCCAGACGGGGAGAATTCAATCACATTCATTCGATGCGACGTTTCTTATGGGATTGAATGAGCGACAACATTTTGATGCCAAACCGAGAGGATTCTGGGATGTTTTTGGTTTTTTTGTAATAACTCTGGAAGGAAACGTCGCAGACCCATCAAGGTGGTACTCATACTGCTCGCCTCATCGAGAGAAATCCAACGATATGAGTGGTTAAGCTATGGGATATGAAATGGACGAGCGACCAATAAAACAACATGTATTATGGGGTTGAATACTTTTTGCTATTCACAAAATAAAACAAAAGCAGTAATGCAAATTTCTTATCTATCACAGCACAGCAAAATCAGTTGCACCATTCAATTCCGCTCGTCCAGACGGGGAGAATTCAATCACATTCATTCGATGCGACGTTTCTTATGGGATTGAATGAGCGACAACATTTTGACGCCAAACCGAGAGGATTCTGGGATGTTTGTGGTTTTTTTGTAATAACTCTGGAAGGAAACGTCGCAGACCCATCAAGGTGGTACTCCTACTGCTCGCCTCATCGAGAGGAATCCAAAGTTATGAGTGGTTAAGCTATGGGATATGAAATGGACGAGCGACCAATAAAACAACATGTATTATGGGGTTGAATACTTTTTGCTATTCACAAAATAAAACAAAAGCAGTAATGCAAATTTCTTATTTAACACAGCACAGCAAAATCAGTTGCACCATTCAATTCCGCTCGTCCAGACGGGGAGAATTCAATCACATTCATTCGATGCGACGTTTCTTATGGGATTGAATGAGCGACAACATTTTGACGCCAAACCGAGAGGATTCTGGGATGTTTTTGGTTTTTTTGTAATAACTCTGGAAGGAAACGTCGCAGACCCATCAAGGTGGTACTCGTACTGCTCGCCTCATCGAGAGAAATCCAAAGATATGAGTGATTAAGCTATGGGATATGAAATGGACGAGCGACCAATAAAACAACATGTATTATGGGGTTGAATACTTTTTGCTATTCACAAAATAAAACAAAAGCAGTAATGCAAATTTCTTATCTATCACAGCACAGCAAAATCAGTTGCACCATTCAATTCCGCTCGTCCAGACGGGGAGAATTCAATCACATTCATTCGATGCGACGTTTCTTATGGGATTGAATGAGCGACAACATTTTGACGCCAAACCGAGAGGATTCTGGGATGTTTGTGGTTTTTTTGTAATAACTCTGGAAGGAAACGTCGCAGACCCATCAAGGTGGTACTCCTACTGCTCGCCTCATCGAGAGGAATCCAAAGTTATGAGTGGTTAAGCTATGGGATATGAAATGGACGAGCGACCAATAAAACAACATGTATTATGGGGTTGAATACTTTTTGCTATTCACAAAATAAAACAAATGCAGTAATGCAAATTTCTTATTTAACACAGCACAGCAAAATCAGTTGCACCATTCAATTCCGCTCGTCCAGACGGGGAGAATTCAATCACATTCATTCGATGCGACGTTTCTTATGGGATTGAATGAGCGACAACATTTTGACGCAAACCGAGAGGATTCTGGGATGTTTTTGGTTTTTTTGTAATAACTCTGGAAGGAAACGTCGCAGACCCATCAAGGTGGTACTCGTACTGCTCGCCTCATCGAGAGAAATCCAAAGATATGAGTGATTAAGCTATGGGATATGAAATGGACGAGCGACCAATAAAACAACATGTATTATGGGGTTGAATGCTTTTTGCTATTCACAAAATAAAACAAAAGCAGTCATGCAAATATCTTATTTAACACAGCACAGCAAAATCAGTTGCACCATTCAATTCCGCTCGTCCAGACGGGGAGAATTCAATCACATTCATTCGATGCGACGTTTCTTATGGGATTGAATGAGCGACAACATTTTGATGCCAAACCGAGAGGATTCTGGGATGTTTTTGGTTTTTTTGTAATAACTCTGGAAGGAAACGTCGCAGACCCATCAAGGTGGTACTCATACTGCTCGCCTCATCGAGAGAAATCCAACGATATGAGTGGTTAAGCTATGGGATATGAAATGGACGAGCGACCAATAAAACAACATGTATTATGGGGTTGAATACTTTTTGCTATTCACAAAATAAAACAAAAGCAGTAATGCAAATTTCTTATTTAACACAGCACAGCAAAATCAGTTGCACCATTCAATTCCGCTCGTCCAGACGGGGAGAATTCAATCACATTCATTCGATGCGACGTTTCTTATGGGATTGAATGAGCGACAACATTTTGACGCCAAACCGAGAGGATTCTGGGATGTTTTTGGTTTTTTTGTAATAACTCTGGAAGGAAACGTCGCAGACCCATCAAGCTGGTACTCGTACTGCTCGCCTCATCGAGAGAAATCCAAAGATATGAGTGATTAAGCTATGGGATATGAAATGGACGAGCGACCAATAAAACAACATGTATTATGGGGTTGAATACTTTTTGCTATTCACAAAATAAAACAAAAGCAGTAATGCAAATTTCTTATCTATCACAGCACAGCAAAATCAGTTGCACCATTCAATTCCGCTCGTCCAGACGGGGAGAATTCAATCACATTCATTCGATGCGACGTTTCTTATGGGATTGAATGAGCGACAACATTTTGACGCCAAACCGAGAGGATTCTGGGATGTTTGTGGTTTTTTTGTAATAACTCTGGAAGGAAACGTCGCAGACCCATCAAGGTGGTACTCCTACTGCTCGCCTCATCGAGAGGAATCCAAAGTTATGAGTGGTTAAGCTATGGGATATGAAATGGACGAGCGACCAATAAAACAACATGTATTATGGGGTTGAATACTTTTTGCTATTCACAAAATAAAACAAAAGCAATAATGCAAATTTCTTATTTAACACAGCACAGCAAAATCAGTTGCACCATTCAATTCCGCTCGTCCAGACGGGGAGAATTCAATCACATTCATTCGATGCGACGTTTCTTATGGGATTGAATGAGCGACAACATTTTGACGCCAAACCGAGAGGATTCTGGGATGTTTTTGGTTTTTTTGTAATAACTCTGGAAGGAAACGTCGCAGACCCATCAAGTTGGTACTCGTACTGCTCGCCTCATCGAGAGAAATCCAAAGATATGAGTGATTAAGCTATGGGATATGAAATGGACGAGCGACCAATAAAACAACATGTATTATGGGGTTGAATACTTTTTGCTATTCACAAAATAAAACAAAAGCAGTAATGCAAATTTCTTATCTATCACAGCACAGCAAAATCAGTTGCACCATTCAATTCCGCTCGTCCAGACGGGGAGAATTCAATCACATTCATTCGATGCGACGTTTCTTATGGGATTGAATGAGCGACAACATTTTGACGCCAAACCGAGAGGATTCTGGGATGTTTGTGGTTTTTTTGTAATAACTCTGGAAGGAAACGTCGCAGACCCATCAAGGTGGTACTCCTACTGCTCGCCTCATCGAGAGGAATCCAAAGTTATGAGTGGTTAAGCTATGGGATATGAAATGGACGAGCGACCAATAAAACAACATGTATTATGGGGTTGAATACTTTTTGCTATTCACAAAATAAAACAAATGCAGTAATGCAAATTTCTTATTTAACACAGCACAGCAAAATCAGTTGCACCATTCAATTCCGCTCGTCCAGACGGGGAGAATTCAATCACATTCATTCGATGCGACGTTTCTTATGGGATTGAATGAGCGACAACATTTTGACGCAAACCGAGAGGATTCTGGGATGTTTTTGGTTTTTTTGTAATAACTCTGGAAGGAAACGTCGCAGACCCATCAAGGTGGTACTCGTACTGCTCGCCTCATCGAGAGAAATCCAAAGATATGAGTGATTAAGCTATGGGATATGAAATGGACGAGCGACCAATAAAACAACATGTATTATGGGGTTGAATGCTTTTTGCTATTCACAAAATAAAACAAAAGCAGTCATGCAAATATCTTATTTAACACAGCACAGCAAAATCAGTTGCACCATTCAATTCCGCTCGTCCAGACGGGGAGAATTCAATCACATTCATTCGATGCGACGTTTCTTATGGGATTGAATGAGCGACAACATTTTGATGCCAAACCGAGAGGATTCTGGGATGTTTTTGGTTTTTTTGTAATAACTCTGGAAGGAAACGTCGCAGACCCATCAAGGTGGTACTCATACTGCTCGCCTCATCGAGAGAAATCCAACGATATGAGTGGTTAAGCTATGGGATATGAAATGGACGAGCGACCAATAAAACAACATGTATTATGGGGTTGAATACTTTTTGCTATTCACAAAATAAAACAAAAGCAGTAATGCAAATTTCTTATTTAACACAGCACAGCAAAATCAGTTGCACCATTCAATTCCGCTCGTCCAGACGGGGAGAATTCAATCACATTCATTCGATGCGACGTTTCTTATGGGATTGAATGAGCGACAACATTTTGACGCCAAACCGAGAGGATTCTGGGATGTTTTTGGTTTTTTTGTAATAACTCTGGAAGGAAACGTCGCAGACCCATCAAGCTGGTACTCGTACTGCTCGCCTCATCGAGAGAAATCCAAAGATATGAGTGATTAAGCTATGGGATATGAAATGGACGAGCGACCAATAAAACAACATGTATTATGGGGTTGAATACTTTTTGCTATTCACAAAATAAAACAAAAGCAGTAATGCAAATTTCTTATCTATCACAGCACAGCAAAATCAGTTGCACCATTCAATTCCGCTCGTCCAGACGGGGAGAATTCAATCACATTCATTCGATGCGACGTTTCTTATGGGATTGAATGAGCGACAACATTTTGACGCCAAACCGAGAGGATTCTGGGATGTTTGTGGTTTTTTTGTAATAACTCTGGAAGGAAACGTCGCAGACCCATCAAGGTGGTACTCCTACTGCTCGCCTCATCGAGAGGAATCCAAAGTTATGAGTGGTTAAGCTATGGGATATGAAATGGACGAGCGACCAATAAAACAACATGTATTATGGGGTTGAATACTTTTTGCTATTCACAAAATAAAACAAATGCAGTAATGCAAATTTCTTATTTAACACAGCACAGCAAAATCAGTTGCACCATTCAATTCCGCTCGTCCAGACGGGGAGAATTCAATCACATTCATTCGATGCGACGTTTCTTATGGGATTGAATGAGCGACAACATTTTGACGCCAAACCGAGAGGATTCTGGGATGTTTTTGGTTTTTTTGTAATAACTCTGGAAGGAAACGTCGCAGACCCATCAAGGTGGTACTCGTACTGCTCGCCTCATCGAGAGAAATCCAAAGATATGAGTGATTAAGCTATGGGATATGAAATGGACGAGCGACCAATAAAACAACATGTATTATGGGGTTGAATGCTTTTTGCTATTCACAAAATAAAACAAAAGCAGTCATGCAAATATCTTATTTAACACAGCACAGCAAAATCAGTTGCACCATTCAATTCCGCTCGTCCAGACGGGGAGAATTCAATCACATTTATTCGATGCGACGTTTCTTATGGGATTGAATGAGCGACAACATTTTGACCCCAAACCGAGAGAATTCTGGGATGTTTGTGTTTTTTTTGTAATAACTCTGGAAGGAAACGTCGCAGACCCATCAAGGTGGTACTCCTACTGCTCGCCTCATCGAGAGGAATCCAAATTTATGAGTGGTTAAGCTATGGGATATGAAATGGACGAGCGACCAATAAAACAACATGTATTATGGGGTTGAATACTTTTTGCTATTCACAAAATAAAACAAAAGGAGTAATGCAAATTTCTTATTTAACAAAGCACAGCAAAATCAGTTGCACCATTCAATTCCGCTCGTCCAGACGGGGAGAATTCAATCACATTTACTCGATGCGACGTTTCTTATGGGATTGAATGAGCGACAACATTTTGACCCCAAACCGAGAGGATTCTGGGATGTTTGTGGTTTTTTTGTAATAACTCTGGAAGGAAACGTCGCAGACCCATCAAGGTGGTAATCCTACTGCTCGCCTCATCGAGAGGAATCCAAAGTTATGAGTTGTTAAGCTATGGGATATGAAATGGACGAGCGACCAATAAAAAAACATGTATTATGGGGTTGAATACTTTTTGCTATTCACAAAATAAAACAAAAGCAGTAATGCAAATTTCTTATTTAACACAGCACAGCAAAATCAGTTGCACCATTCAATTCCGCTCGTCCAGACGGGGAGAATTCAATCACATTCATTCGATGCGACGTTTCTTATGGGATTGAATGAGCGACAACATTTTGATGCCAAACCGAGAGGATTCTGGGATGTTTGTGGTTTTTTTGTAATAACTCTGGAAGGAAACGTCGCAGACCCATCAAGGTGGTACTCCTACTGCTCGCCTCATCGAGAGGAATCCAAAGTTATGAGTGGTTAAGCTATGGGATATGAAATGGACGAGCGACCAATAGAACAACATGTATTATGGGGTTGAATACTTTTTGCTATTCACAAAATTAAACAAAAGCAGTAATGCAAATTTCTTATTTAACACAGCACAGCAAAATCAGTTGCACCATTCAATTCCGCTCGTCCAGACGGGGAGAATTCAATCACATTCATTCGATGCGACGTTTCTTATGGGATTGAATGAGCGACAACATTTTGACGCCAAACCGAGAGGATTCTGGGATGTTTTTTGTTTTTTTGTAATAACTCTGGAAGGAAACGTCGCAGACCCATCAAGGTGGTACTCCTACTGCTCGCCTCATCGAGAGGAATCCAAAGTTATGAGTGGTTAAGCTATGGGATATGAAATGGACGAGCGACCAATAAAACAACATGTATTATGGGGTTGAATACTTTTTGCTATTCACAAAATAAAACAAATGCAGTAATGCAAATTTCTTATTTAACACAGCACAGCAAAATCAGTTGCACCATTCAATTCCGCTCGTCCAGATGGGGAGAATTCAATCACATTCATTCGATGCGACGTTTCTTATGGGATTGAATGAGCGACAACATTTTGACGCCAAACCGAGAGGATTCTGGGATGTTTTTGGTTTTTTTGTAATAACTCTGGAAGGAAACGTCGCAGACCCATCAAGGTGGTACTCGTACTGCTCGCCTCATCGAGAGAAATCCAAAGATATGAGTGATTAAGCTATGGGATATGAAATGGACGAGCGACCAATAAAACAACATGTATTATGGGGTTGAATGCTTTTTGCTATTCACAAAATAAAACAAAAGCAGTCATGCAAATATCTTATTTAACACAGCACAGCAAAATCAGTTACACCATTCAATTCCGCTCGTCCAGACGGGGAGAATTCAATCACATTTATTCGATGCGACGTTTCTTATGGGATTGAATGAGCGACAACATTTTGACCCCAAACCGAGAGAATTCTGGGATGTTTGTGTTTTTTTTGTAATAACTCTGGAAGGAAACGTCGCAGACCCATCAAGGTGGTACTCCTACTGCTCGCCTCATCAAGAGGAATCCAAATTTATGAGTGGTTAAGCTATGGGATATGAAATGGACGAGCGACCAATAAAACAACATGTATTATGGGGTTGAATACTTTTTGCTATTCACAAAATAAAACAAAAGGAGTAATGCAAATTTCTTATTTAACACAGCACAGCAAAATCAGTTGCACCATTCAATTCCGCTCGTCCAGACGGGGAGAATTCAATCACATTTACTCGATGCGACGTTTCTTATGGGATTGAATGAGCGACAACATTTTGACCCCAAACCGAGAGGATTCTGGGATGTTTGTGGTTTTTTTGTAATAACTCTGGAAGGAAACGTCGCAGACCCATCAAGGTGGTAATCCTACTGCTCGCCTCATCGAGAGGAATCCAAAGTTATGAGTGGTTAAGCTATGGGATATGAATTGGACGAGCGACCAATAAAAAAACATGTATTATGGGGTTGAATACTTTTTGCTATTCACAAAATAAAACAAAAGCAGTAATGCAAATTTCTTATTTAACACAGCACAGCAAAATCAGTTGCACCATTCAATTCCGCTCGTCCAGACGGGGAGAATTCAATCAGATTCATTCGATGCGACGTTTCTTATGGGATTGAATGAGCGACAACATTTTGATGCCAAACCGAGAGGATTCTGGGATGTTTTTGGTTTATTTGTAATAACTCTGGAAGGAAACGTCGCAGACACATCAAGGTGGTACTCATACTGCTCGCCTCATCGAGAGAAATCCAAAGATATGAGTGATTAAGCTATGGGATATGAAATGGACGAGCGACCACTAAAACAACATGTATTATGGGGTTGAATGCTTTTTGCTATTCACAAAATAAAACAAAAGCAGTCATGCAAATATCTTATTTAACACATCACAGCAAAATCAGTTGCACCATTCAATTCCGCTCGTCCAGACGGGGAGAATTCAATCACATTTACTCGATGCGACGTTTCTTATGGGATTGAATGAGCGACAACATTTTGACCCCAAACCGAGAGGATTCTGGGATGTTTGTGGTTTTTTGGTAATAACTCTGGAAGGAAACGTCGCAGACCCATCAAGGTGGTACTCCTACTGCTCGCCTCATCGAGAGGAATCCAAAGTTATGAGTGGTTAAGCTATGGGATATGAAATGGACGAGCGACCAATAAAACAACATGTATTATGGGGTTGAATACTTTTTGCTATTCACAAAATAAAACAAAAGCAGTAATGCAAATTTCTTATTTAACACAGCACAGCAAAATCAGTTGCACCATTCAATTCCGCTCGTCAGACGGGGAGAATTCAATCACATTCATTCGATGCGACGTTTATTATGGGATTGAATGAGCGACAACATTTTGACGCCAAACCGAGAGGATTCTGGGATGTTTTTGGTTTTTTTGTAATAACTCTGGAAGGAAACGTCGCAGACCCATCAAGGTGGTACTCGTACTGCTCGCCTCATCGAGAGAAATCCAAAGATATGAGTGATTAAGCTATGAGATATGAAATGGACGAGCGACCAATAAAACAACATGTATTATGGGGTTGAATGCTTTTTGCTATTCACAAAATAAAACAAAAGCAGTCATGCAAATATCCTATTTAACACAGCACAGCAAAATCAGTTGCACCATTCAATTCCGCTCGTCCAGACGGGGAGAATTCAATCACATTTACTCGATGCGACGTTTCTTATGGGATTGAATGAGCGACAACATTTTGACCCCAAACCGAGAGGATTCTGGGATGTTTGTGGTTTTTTGGTAATAACTCTGGAAGAAAACGTCGCAGACCCATCATGGTGGTACTCGTACTGCTCGCCTCATCGAGAGGAATCCAAAGATATGAGTGATTAAGCTATGGGATATGAAATGGACGAGCGACCAATAAAACAACATGTATTATGGGGTTGAATGCTTTTTGCTATTCACAAATTAAAACAAAAGCAGTAATGCAAAGGTAATACCAAACGCAGTTAAAATAACACATCACATAAAGTCTTCTAAAGCTAACCAAATACTACACAAAGCTAGCGAATTATTATTAATAGAGAGAATACAGCACAATAGGAGTGAATTATCTTACATTTCGGAATCGCTAAAGCAGTTACACTTAGATATAAGCAATAGTGTATCTATGCATTATTGGGATATAATCGATAACATAACACAACAATCGGCTGATAATGTGTTTAAACTAACAAAAACTAACCAAATTAATAAATATTCTAGACTACATGATAAACAAATTCCTACTGAAAACCAAAAATGTAAAAACAAAACTGTACTGAACTTGACCAACACTGTATTAACCGGTGACATGGTCTCTGTCCTTTCTAAAGGCCTTAACTTTGCCGTTACCCCACGCACAATTCCAGTGGATGAGATAATTGCTGAGGTAGAATCAGCAGTTAGACTCCTTCCACATAATGAGGCAGAGATGACTAGACATGAGGTTGCTAAAATAATTGAGAATAGCAAAGTTCCAAAAGTAAATATTAGCTCTAACGAGGCAAAAGCCTTAAGAGAGCTGCGTGTAAATAAGGATATCCAAATCCTAGCAGCTGATAAAGGCCGCACTACTGTAGTGATGTCACGAGCCGATTATGATAATAAAATTAGAAATTTACTAGAGGAAAGTACCTACATTAAAATTAAACGAGATCCAACTAATGCTTTAGAACGTAAGACCACTGCAATAATTGCAAATTCATTAATCCCTAAAAATGAGCAATACCTAATTAAGCCAAGGGCCTCAAAACCACCTAGACTCTATGGGCTACCAAAGATTCATAAAATCGGCATCCCATTACGACCCATAGTCAGTACAATTGGCTCTGCCACATATCAATTAGCAAAATATATAACCAAACAAATACAGCCCTACATCGGTAAGACATCTTCATTCATAAAAAATTCAGAACATCTTGTGAATGTGATTAAAGATATTAAACTTACTCCTGATGATATTCTGGTAAGTTTTGATGTGATTTCTCTATTCACTAAGGTTCCAGTGGACGAATCGCTTAAATTACTTGATACACTAGTAAAGAATACCGGTTTACAAAAAGATATTCCGAAACTTGCTGGCCATTGGTTAAATAACACTTACTTCTTATGGAGAGGGGATTTCTTTAAACAAAAGGAAGGAGCAGCAATGGGTTCTCCTTTATCCCCTGCTATAGCAAATTTGTACATGGAAAACTTTGAAATAAGAGCACTTGCCTCAAGCACATTAAAACCATCCTTTTGGTTTAGGTATGTGGATGACACTTTGGTTGTCTGGCCACATGGTAAAGATACACTTAATGATTTTCTAAATCATCTCAATGCACAAAACCCGGCCATCCAGTTCACCATGGAAATGGAGGTGAATAACACACTCCCATTCCTAGATATTTTGCTTGGACATGGCCTAAACGGTAAAATAACACACAGCGTTTACAGAAAGCAAACGCACACTGATGCCTATCTGAATGCAGAATCACATCATCATCCAGCTCAAAAATCCTCTCTTATCAAGACGCTCGTACATTGGGCGAAAACAGTGTCAGATGGTGAGAGTCTAGTGAGAGAGATTAAACACGTTAAAGACGCACTACGACAGAATGGCTACAATAATGCTCAAATTAACAGAGCACTGAATGCCAAATCACGATCGCAAAGCAATACTACTGAAAGCGACCAGATTGTTAAAACAATAAAAATTCCATATATCTCAGGAGTAACTGACAAATTAGCCCGCGTTTTGCAAAAGCAAAACATTACAGTAAGATTTGGTACAGTACACAAAATTCAAAAACTAGTATCTTGCACTAAAGACACATTACCTAAACTATCAACAGAAGGTGTATATCGGATTAATTGTTCATGTGGCAGCTGCTACATTGGGCAGACGGGACGTAACATCAGCATAAGACTAAAAGAACATCAGAGAAATATTAAATTATCTCAAACACAACTGTTGGCAGTGGCAGAACATGCTTGTCAACAAGGACACTCAATTGATTTTGACAATGTTGCAGTGGTGTGTAAAACTAATTATTACTGGCAAAGACTAATTAGAGAATCCATTGAAATTGAGAGGAACCAGAATAACTTTAATCGCTCTGACAGCTACCGGCTTAGTGCGGCCTGGAAGCGTATTATTAAATAATACACATTACATTTTGATTTAAAGAATTACTAATCTACAACTCATTACTAATCATAACCAATGACTGATTACTAATCGATTATATAATTACATTACCCCCCCCCCTCCGCCTCTAATCACTGCACCTGATGAGTTAAGTGATGACGTCACCCTGCTGCTCTATATAAAACCGGGAGCAAGTGAGGGCTTTACCATTCTGGCGAATTGCCCGATGATGCTGGAAGTATTTACCAGCGAAACGTCGTACTCAAACTGTAAATGTGGATTAACTCTTCAACACACCGGTGGGCTGAAGTAGTGAATTATTTGTCTTTTGTCAACGTGACACTTTTTTTGCTGATTGGCCGTGTCGGGTGGTGGAGGGTTACGACACATTTATAAATAAACGCGATCTAACCCAAAAACCTTTACTATGAGTAATGCAAATATCTGATTTAACACAGCACAGCAAAATCAATTGCACCATTCAATTCCGCTCGTCCAGACGGGGAGAATTCAATCACATTTATTCGATGCGACGTTTCTTACGGGATTGAATGAGCGACAACATTTTGACCCCAAACCGAGAGGATTCTGGGATGTTTGTGGTTTTTTGGTAATAACTCTGGAAGGAAACGTCGCAGACCCACCAAGGTGGTACTCGTACTGCTCGCCTCATCGAGAGGAATCCAAAGATATGAGTGGTTAAGCTATGGGATATAAAATGGACGATCGACCAATAAAACAACATGTATTATGGGGTTGAATGCTTTTTGCTATTCACAAAATAAAACAAAAGCAGTCATGCAAATATCTTATTTAACACAGCACAGCAAAATCAGTTCCACCATTCAATTCCGCTCGTCCAGACGGGGAGAATTCAATCACATTTATTCCATGTGACGTTTCTTATGGGATTTAATGAGCGACAACATATTGACCCCAAACCGAGAGGATTCTGGGATGTTTGTGTTTTTTTGGTAATAACTCTGGAAGGAAACGTCGCAGACCCATCAAGGTGGTACTCGTACTGCTCGCCTCATCGAGAGGAATCCAAAGATATGAGTGGATAAGCTATGGGATATGAAATGGATGAGCGACCAATAAAACAACATGTATTATGGGGTTGAATGCTTTTTGCTATTCACAAATTAAAACAAAAGCAGTAATGCAAATATATTATTTAACACAGCACAGCAAAATCAGTTGCACCATTCAATCCCGCTCGTCCAGACGGGGAGAATGCAATCACATTTATTCCATGTGACGTTTCTTATGGGATTTAATGAGCGGCAACATATTGACCCTAAACCGAGAGGATTCTGGGATGTTTGTGTTTTTTTGGTAATAACTCTGGAAGAGAACGTTGCAGACCCATCAAGGTGGTACTCGTACTGCTCGCCTCATCGAGAGGAATCCAAAGATATGAGTGGTTAAGCTATGGGATATGAAATTGACGAGCGACCAACAAAACAACATGTATTATGGGGTTGAATGCTTTTTGCTATTCACAAATTAAAACAAAAGCAGTAATGCAAATATCTGATTTAACACAGCACAGCAAAATCAGTTGCACCATTCAATTCCACTCGTCCAGACGGGGAGAATTCAATCACATTTATTCCATGTGACGTTTCTTATGGGATTTAATGAGCGACAACATTTTGACGCCAAACCGAGAGGATTCTGGAATGTTTGTGGTTTTTTGGTAATAACTCTGGAAGGAAACGTCGCAGACCCATCAAGGTGGTACTCGTACTGCTCGACTCATTGAGAGGAATCGAAAGATATGAGTGGTTAAGCTATGGGATATTAAATTGACGAGCGACCAACAAAACAACATGTATTATGGGGTTGGATGCTTTTTGCTATTCACAAATTAAAACAAAAGCAGTAATGCAAATATCTGATTTAACACAGCACAGCAAAATCAGTTGCACCATTCAATTTCACTCGTCCAGACGGGGAGAATTCAATCACATTTATTCGATGCGACGTTTCTTACGGGATTGAATGAGCGACAACATTTTGACCCCAAACCGAGAGGATTCTGGGATGTTTGTGGTTTTTTGGTAATAACTCTGGAAGGAAACGTCGCAGACCCACCAAGGTGGTACTGGTACTGCTCGCCTCATCGAGAGGAATCCAAAGATATGAGTGGTTAAGCTATGGGATATAAAATGGACGATCGACCAATAAAACAACATGTATTATGGGGTTGAATGCTTTTTTCTATTCACAAAATAAAACAAAAGCAGTCATGCAAATATCTTATTTAACACAGCACAGCAAAATGTGTTGGACCATTCAATCACGCTCATCCAGACGGGGAGAATTAAATCGCATTCATTCGATGCGACGTTTCTTATGGGATTTAATGAACGACAACATTTTGACCCCAAACCGAGAGGATTCTGGGATGTTTGTGTTGTTTTTTTTTGTAATAACTCTGGAAGGAAACGTCGCAGCCCCATCAAGGTGGTACTCGTACTGCTCGCCTCATCGAGAGGAATCCAACGATATGAGTGATTAAGCTATGGGATATGAAATGGACGAGCGACCAATAAAACAACATGTATTATGGGGATGAATGCTTTTTTCTATTCACAAAATAAAACAAAAGCAGTAATGCAAATATATTATTTAACACAGCACAGCAAAATCAGTTGCACCATTCAATCCCGCTCGTCCAGACGGGGAGAATGCAATCACATTTATTCCATGTGACGTTTCTTATGGGATTTAATGAGCGGCAACATATTGACCCTAAACCGAGAGGATTCTGGGATGTTTGTGTTTTTTTGGTAATAACTCTGGAAGAGAACGTTGCAGACCCATCAAGGTGGTACTCGTACTGCTCGCCTCATCGAGAGGAATCCAAAGATATGAGTGGTTAAGCTATGGGATATGAAATTGACGAGCGACCAACAAAACAACATGTATTATGGGGTTGAATGCTTTTTGCTATTCACAAATTAAAACAAAAGCAGTAATGCAAATATCTGATTTAACACAGCACAGCAAAATCAGTTGCACCATTCAATTCCACTCGTCCAGACGGGGAGAATTCAATCACATTTATTCCATGTGACGTTTCTTATGGGATTTAATGAGCGACAACATTTTGACGCCAAACCGAGAGGATTCTGGAATGTTTGTGGTTTTTTGGTAATAACTCTGGAAGGAAACGTCGCAGACCCATCAAGGTGGTACTCGTACTGCTCGACTCATTGAGAGGAATCGAAAGATATGAGTGGTTAAGCTATGGGATATTAAATTGACGAGCGACCAACAAAACAACATGTATTATGGGGTTGGATGCTTTTTGCTATTCACAAATTAAAACAAAAGCAGTAATGCAAATATCTGATTTAACACAGCACAGCAAAATCAGTTGCACCATTCAATTTCACTCGTCCAGACGGGGAGAATTCAATCACATTTATTCGATGCGACGTTTCTTACGGGATTGAATGAGCGACAACATTTTGACCCCAAACCGAGAGGATTCTGGGATGTTTGTGGTTTTTTGGTAATAACTCTGGAAGGAAACGTCGCAGACCCACCAAGGTGGTACTGGTACTGCTCGCCTCATCGAGAGGAATCCAAAGATATGAGTGGTTAAGCTATGGGATATAAAATGGACGATCGACCAATAAAACAACATGTATTATGGGGTTGAATGCTTTTTTCTATTCACAAAATAAAACAAAAGCAGTCATGCAAATATCTTATTTAACACAGCACAGCAAAATGTGTTGGACCATTCAATCACGCTCATCCAGACGGGGAGAATTAAATCGCATTCATTCGATGCGACGTTTCTTATGGGATTTAATGAACGACAACATTTTGACCCCAAACCGAGAGGATTCTGGGATGTTTGTGTTTTTTTTTGTAATAACTCGGGAAGGAAACGTCGCAGCCCCATCAAGGTGGTACTCGTACTGCTCGCCTCATCGAGAGGAATCCAACGATATGAGTGATTAAGCTATGGGATATGAAATGGACGAGCGACCAATAAAACAACATGTATTATGGGGATGAATGCTTTTTTCTATTCACAAAATAAAACAAAAGCAGTCATGCAAATATCTTATTTAACACAGCACAGCAAAATCTGTTGCACCATTCAATCCCGCTCATCCAGACGGGGAGAATTAAATCGCATTTATTCGATGCGACGTTTCGTATGGGATTTAATGAACGACAACATATTGACCCCAAACCGAGAGGATTCTGGGATGTTTTGTGGTTTTTTGGTAATAACTCTGGAAGAAAACGTCGCAGACCCATCAAGGTGGTGCTCGTACTGCTCGCCTCATCGAGAGGAATCCAAATATATGAGTGGATAAGCTATGGGATATGAAATGGACGAGCGACCAATAAAACAACATGTATTATGGGGTTGAATGCTTTTTGCTATTCACAAATTAAAACAAAAGCAGTAATGCAAATATATTATTTAACACAGCACAGCAAAATCAGTTGCACCATTCAATCCCGCTCGTCCAGACGGGGAGAATTCAATCACATTTATTCCATGTGACGTTTCTTATGGGATTTAATGAGCGGCAACATATTGACCCTAAACCGAGAGGATTCTGGGATGTTTGTGGTTTTTTGGTAATAACTCTGGAAGGAAACGTCGCAGACCCATCAAGGTGGTACTCGTACTGCTCGCCTCATCGAGCGAAATCCAAAGATATGAGTGATTAAGCTATGGGATATGAAATGGACGAGCGACCAATAAAACAACATGTATTATGGGGTTGAATGCTTTTTGCTATTCACAAAATAAAACAAAAGCAGTCATGCAAATATCTTATTTAACACAGCACAGCAAAATCAGTTGCACCATTCAATTCCGCTCGTCCAGACGGGGAGAATTCAATCACATTTATTCGATGCGACGTTTCTTATGGGATTGAATGAGCGACAACATTTTGACCCCAAACCGAGAGAATTCTGGGATGTTTGTGTTTTTTTTGTAATAACTCTGGAAGGAAACGTCGCAGACCCATCAAGGTGGTACTCGTACTGCTCGCCTCATCGAGAGGAATCCAAATTTATGAGTGGTTAAGCTATGGGATATGAAATTGACGAGCGACCAACAAAACAACATGTATTATGGGGTTGAATGCTTTTTGCTATTCACAAATTAAAACAAAAGCAGTAATGCAAATATCTGATTTAACACAGCACAGCAAAATCAGTTGCACCATTCAATTCCACTCGTCCAGACGGGGAGAATTCAATCACATTTATTCCATGTGACGTTTCTTATGGGATTTAATGAGCGACAACATTTTGACGCCAAACCGAGAGGATTCTGGAATGTTTGTGGTTTTTTGGTAATAACTCTGGAAGGAAACGTCGCAGACCCATCAAGCTGGTACTCGTACTGCTCGACTCATTGAGAGGAATCGAAAGATATGAGTGGTTAAGCTATGGGATATGAAATTGACGAGCGACCAACAAAACAACATGTATTATGTGGTTGGATGCTTTTTGCTATTCACAAATTAAAACAAAAGCAGTAATGCAAATATCTGATTTAACACAGCACAGCAAAATCAGTTGCACCATTCAATTCCACTCGTCCAGACGGGGAGAATTCAATCACATTTATTCGATGCGACGTTTCTTACGGGATTGAATGAGCGACAACATTTTGACCCCAAACCGAGAGGATTCTGGGATGTTTGTGGTTTTTTGGTAATAACTCTGGAAGGAAACGTCGCAGACCCACGAAGGTGGTACTCGTACTGCTCGACTCATCGAGAGGAATCCAAAGATATGAGTGGTTAAGCTATGGGATATAAAATGGACGATCGACCAATAAAACAACATGTATTATGGGGTTGAATGCTTTTTTCTATTCACAAAATAAAACAAAAGCAGTCATGCAAATATCTTATTTAACACAGCACAGCAAAATGTGTTGGACCATTCAATCACGCTCATCCAGACGGGGAGAATTAAATCGCATTCATTCGATGCGACGTTTCTTATGGGATTTAATGAACGACAACATTTTGACCCCAAACCGAGAGGATTCTGGGATGTTTGTGTTTTTTTTTGTAATAACTCTGGAAGGAAACGTCGCAGCCCCATCAAGGTGGTACTCGTACTGCTCGCCTCATCGAGAGGAATCCAACGATATGAGTGATTAAGCTATGGGATATGAAATGGACGAGCGACCAATAAAACAACATGTATTATGGGGATGAATGCTTTTTTCTATTCACAAAATAAAACAAAAGCAGTCATGCAAATATCTTATTTAACAGAGCACAGCAAAATCTGTTGCACCATTCAATCCCGCTCATCCAGACGGGGAGAATTAAATCGCATTTATTCGATGCGACGTTTCTTATGGGATTTAATGAACGACAACATATTGACCCCAAACCGAGAGGATTCTGGGATGTTTGTGGTTTTTTGGTAATAACTCTGGAAGAAAACGTCGCAGACCCATCAAGGTGGTACTCGTACTGCTCGCCTTTTCGAGAGGAATCCAAAGATATGAGTGGTTAAGCTATGGGATATAAAATGGACGATCGACCAATAAAACAACATGTATTATGGGGATGAATGCTTTTTTCTTTTCACAAAAAAAAACAAAAGCAGTCATGCAAATATCTTATTTAACACAGCACAGCAAAATGTGTTGCACCATTAAATCCCGCTCATCCAGACGGGGAGAATTAAATCGCATTCATTCGATGCGACGTTTCTTATGGGATTTAATGAACGACAACATTTTGACCCCAAACCGAGAGGATTCTGGGATGTTTGTGTTTTTTTTTTTTAATAACTCTGGAAGGAAACGTCGCAGCCCCATCAAGCTGGTACTCGTACTGCTCGCCTCATCGAGAGGAATCCAAAGATATGAGTAATTAAGCTATGGGATATGAAATGGACGAGCGACCAATAAAACAACATGTATTATGGGGTTGAATGCATTTTGCTATTCACAAAATAAAACAAAAGCAGTCATGCAAATATCTTATTTAACAAAGCACAGCAAAATCAGTTGCACCATTCAATTCCGCTCGACCAGACGGGGAGAATTCAATCACATTTATTCGATGCGACGTTTCTTATGGGATTGAATGAGCGACAACATTTTGACCCCAAATCGAGAGGTTTCTGGTATGTTTGTGGTTTTTTGGTAATAACTCTGGAAGAAAACGTCGCAGACCCATCAAGGTGGTACTCGTACTGCTAGCCTTATCGAGAGGAATCCAACGATATGAGTGGTTAAGCTATGGGATATAAAATGGACGATCGACCAATAAAACAACATGTATTATGGGGTTGAATGCTTTTTTCTATTCACAAAATAAAACAAAAGCAGTCATGCAAATATCTTATTTAACACAGCACAGCAAAATCTGTTGCACCATTCAATCCCGCTCATCCAGACGGGGAGAATTAAATCGCATTTATTCGATGCTACGTTTCTTATGGGATTTAATGAACGACAACATTTTGACCCCAAACCGAGAGGATTCTGGGATGTTTGTGGTTTTTTGGTAATAACTCTGGAAGAAAACGTCGCAGACCCATCAAGGTGGTACTCGTACTGCTCGCCGCATCGAGAGGAATCCAAATATATGAGTGGTTAAGCTATGGGATATAAAATGGACGATCGACCAATAAAACAACATGTATTATGGGGTTGAATGCTTTTTTCTATTCACAAAATAAAACAAAAGCAGTCATGCAAATATCTTATTTAACAGAGCACAGCAAAATCTGTTGCACCATTCAATCCCGCTCATCCAGACGGGGAGAATTAAATCGCATTTATTCGATGCGACGTTTCTTATGGGATTTAATGAACGACAACATTTTGACCCCAAATCGAGAGGATTCTGGGATGTTTGTGGTTTTTTGGTAATAACTCTGGAAGACAACGTCTCAGACCCATCAAGGTGGTACTCGTACTGCTCGCCTCATCGAGAGGAATCCAAAGATATGAGTGGTTAAGCTATGGGATATAAAATGGACGATCGACCAATAAAACAATATGTATTATGGGGATGAATGCTTTTTTCTATTCACAAAATAAAACAAAAGCAGTCATGCAAATATCTTATTTAACACAGCACAGCAAAATCTGTTGCACCATTCAATCCCGCTCATCCAGACGGGGAGAATTAAATCGCATTTATTCGATGCGACGTTTCTTATGGGATTTAATGAACGACAACATTTTGACCCCAAACCGAGAGGATTCTGGGATGTTTGTGGTTTTTGGTAATAACTCTGGACGGAAACGTCGCAGACCCACCAAGGTGGTACTCGTACTGCTCGCCTCATCGCGAGGAATCCAAAGATATGAGTGGTTAAGCTATGGGATATAAAATGGACGATAGACCAATAAAACAACATGTATTATGGGGTTGAATACTTTTTTCTATTCACAAAATTAAACAAAAGCAGTCATGCAAATATCTTATTTAACACAGCACAGCAAAATGTGTTGCACCATTCAATCCCGCTCGTCCAGACGGGGAGAATTCAATCACATTCATTCGATGCGACGTTTCTTATGGGATTTAATGAACGACAACATTTTGACCCCAAATCGAGAGGATTCTGGAATGTTTGTGGTTTTTTGGTAATAACTCTGGAAGAAAACGTCTCAGACCCATCAAGATGGTACTCGTACTGCTCGCCTCATCGAGAGGAATCCAAAGATATGAGTGGTTAAGCTATGGAATATAAAATGGACGATCGACCAATAAAACAACATGTATTATGGGGATGAATGCTTTTTTCTATTCACAAAATAAAACAAAAGCAGTCATGCAAATATCTTATTTAACACAGCACAGCAAAATCTGTTGCACCACTAAATCCCGCTCATCCAGACGGGGAGAATTAAATCGCATTTATTCGATGCGACGTTTCTTATGGGATTTAATGAACGACAACATTTTGACCCCAAACCGAGAGGATTCTGGGATGTTTGTGGTTTTTTGGTAATAACTCTGGAAGGAAACGTCGCAGACCCACCAAGGTGGTACTCGTACTGCTCGCCTCATCGAGAGGAATCCAAAGATATGAGCGGTTAAGCTATGGGATATAAAATGGACGATCGACCAATAAAACAACATGTATTATGGGTGTTGAATACTTTTTTCTATTCACAAAATTAAACAAAAGCAGTCATGCAAATATCTTATTTAACACAGCACAGCAAAATGTGTTGCACCATTCAATCCCGCTCGTCCAGACGGGGAGAATTCAATCACATTCATTCGATGCGACGTTTCTTATGGGATTTAATGAACGACAACATTTTGACCCCAAATCGAGAGGATTCTGGGATGTTTGTGTTTTTTTGGTAATAACTCTGGAAGAAAACGTCTCAGACCCATCAAGGTGGTACTCGTACTGCTCACCTCATCGCGAGGAATCCAAAGATATGAGTGGTTAAGCTAAGGGATATAAAATGGACGATCGACCAATAAAACAACATGTATTATGGAGTTGAATACTTTTTTCTATTCACAAAATTAAACAAAAGCAGTCATGCAAATATCTTATTTAACACAGCACAGCAAAATGTGTTGCACCATTCAATCCCGCTCGTCCAGACGGGGAGAATTCAATCACATTCATTCGATGCGACGTTTCTTATGGGATTTAATGAACGACAACATTTTGACCCCAAATCGAGAGGATTCTGGGATGTTTGTGTTTTTTTGGTAATAACTCTGGAAGAAAACGTCTCAGACCCATCAAGGTGGTACTCGTACTGCTCACCTCATCGCGAGGAATCCAAAGATATGAGTGGTTAAGCTAAGGGATATAAAATGGACGATCGACCAATAAAACAACATGTATTATGGGGTTGAATACTTTTTTCTATTCACAAAATTAAACAAAAGCAGTCATGCAAATATCTTATTTAACACAGCACAGCAAAATGTGTTGCAGCATTCAATCCCGCTCGTCCAGACGGGGAGAATTCAATCACATTCATTCGATGCGACGTTTCTTATGGGATTTAATGAACGACAACATTTTGACCCCAAATCGAGAGGATTCTGGGATGTTTGTGGTTTTTTGGTAATAACTCTGGAAGAAAACGTCTCAGACCCATCAAGATGGTACTCGTACTGCTTGCCTCATCGAGAGGAATCCAAAGATATGAGTGGTTAAGCTATGGAATATAAAATGGACGATCGACCAATAAAACAACATGTATTATGGGGATGAATGCTTTTTTCTATTCACAAAATAAAACAAAAGCAGTCATGCAAATATCTTATTTAACACAGCACAGCAAAATCTGTTGCACCACTAAATCCCGCTCATCCAGACGGGGAGAATTAAATCGCATTTATTCGATGCGACGTTTCTTATGGGATTTAATGAACGACAACATTTTGACCCCAAACCGAGAGGATTCTGGGATGTTTGTGGTTTTTTGGTAATAACTCTGGAAGGAAACGTCGCAGACCCACCAAGGTGGTACTCGTACTGCTCGCCTCATCGAGAGGAATCCAAAGATATGAGCGGTTAAGCTATGGGATATAAAATGGACGATCGACCAATAAAACAACATGTATTATGGGGTTGAATACTTTTTTCTATTCACAAAATTAAACAAAAGCAGTCATGCAAATATCTTATTTAACACAGCACAGCAAAATGTGTTGCACCATTCAATCCCGCTCGTCCAGACGGGGAGAATTCAATCACATTCATTCGATGCGACGTTTCTTATGGGATTTAATGAACGACAACATTTTGACCCCAAATCGAGCGGATTCTGGGATGTTTGTGGTTTTTTGGTAATAACTCTGGAAGAAAACGTCTCAGACCCATCAAGGTGGTACTCGTACTGCTCGCCTCATCGAGAGGAATCCAAAGATATGAGTGGTTAAGCTATGGAATATAAAATGGACGATCGACCAATAAAACAACATGTATTATGGGGATGAATGCTTTTTTCTATTCACAAAATAAAACAAAAGCAGTCATGCAAATATCTTATTTAACACAGCACAGCAAAATCTGTTGCACCATTAAATCCCGCTCATCCAGACGGGGAGAATTAAATCGCATTTATTCGATGCGACGTTTCTTATGGGATTTAATGAACGACAACATTTTGACCCCAAACCGAGAGGATTCTGGGATGTTTGTGGTTTTTTGGTAATAACTCTGGAAGGAAACGTCGCAGACCCACCAAGGTGGTACTCGTACTGCTCGCCTCATCGAGAGGAATCCAAAGATATGAGTGGTTAAGCTATGGGATATAAAATGGACGATCGACCAATAAAACAACATGTATTATGGGGTTGAATACTTTTTTCTATTCACAAAATTAAACAAAAGCAGTCATGCAAATATCTTATTTAACACAGCACAGCAAAATGTGTTGCACCATTCAATCCCGCTCGTCCAGACGGGGAGAATTCAATCACATTCATTCGATGCGACGTTTCTTATGGGATTTAATGAACGACAACATTTTGACCCCAAATCGAGAGGATTCTGGGATGTTTGTGGTTTTTTGGTAATAACTCTGGAAGAAAACGTCTCAGACCCATCAAGATGGTACTCGTACTGCTCGCCTCATCGAGAGGAATCCAAAGATATGAGTGGTTAAGCTATGGAATATAAAATGGACGATCGACCAATAAAACAACATGTATTATGGGGATGAATGCTTTTTTCTATTCACAAAATAAAACAAAAGCAGTCATGCAAATATCTTATTTAACACAGCACAGCAAAATCTGTTGCACCACTAAATCCCGCTCATCCAGACGGGGAGAATTAAATCGCATTTATTCGATGCGACGTTTCTTATGGGATTTAATGAACGACAACATTTTGACCCCAAACCGAGAGGATTCTGGGATGTTTGTGGTTTTTTGGTAATAACTCTGGAAGGAAACGTCGCAGACCCACCAAGGTGGTACTCGTACTGCTCGCCTCATCGAGAGGAATCCAAAGATATGAGCGGTTAAGCTATGGGATATAAAATGGACGATCGACCAATAAAACAACATGTATTATGGGTGTTGAATACTTTTTTCTATTCACAAAATTAAACAAAAGCAGTCATGCAAATATCTTATTTAACACAGCACAGCAAAATGTGTTGCACCATTCAATCCCGCTCGTCCAGACGGGGAGAATTCAATCACATTCATTCGATGCGACGTTTCTTATGGGATTTAATGAACGACAACATTTTGACCCCAAATCGAGAGGATTCTGGGATGTTTGTGTTTTTTTGGTAATAACTCTGGAAGAAAACGTCTCAGACCCATCAAGGTGGTACTCGTACTGCTCACCTCATCGCGAGGAATCCAAAGATATGAGTGGTTAAGCTAAGGGATATAAAATGGACGATCGACCAATAAAACAACATGTATTATGGGGTTGAATACTTTTTTCTATTCACAAAATTAAACAAAAGCAGTCATGCAAATATCTTATTTAACACAGCACAGCAAAATGTGTTGCACCATTCAATCCCGCTCGTCCAGACGGGGAGAATTCAATCACATTCATTCGATGCGACGTTTCTTATGGGATTTAATGAACGACAACATTTTGACCCCAAATCGAGAGGATTCTGGGATGTTTGTGGTTTTTTGGCAATAACTCTGGAAGAAAACGTCTCAGACCCATCAAGATGGTACTCGTACTGCTTGCCTCATCGAGAGGAATCCAAAGATATGAGTGGTTAAGCTATGGAATATAAAATGGACGATCGACCAATAAAACAACATGTATTATGGGGATGAATGCTTTTTTCTATTCACAAAATAAAACAAAAGCAGTCATGCAAATATCTTATTTAACACAGCACAGCAAAATCTGTTGCACCACTAAATCCCGCTCATCCAGACGGGGAGAATTAAATCGCATTTATTCGATGCGACGTTTCTTATGGGATTTAATGAACGACAACATTTTGACCCCAAACCGAGAGGATTCTGGGATGTTTGTGGTTTTTTGGTAATAACTCTGGAAGGAAACGTCGCAGACCCACCAAGGTGGTACTCGTACTGCTCGCCTCATCGAGAGGAATCCAAAGATAAGAGCGGTTAAGCTATGGGATATAAAATGGACGATCGACCAATAAAACAACATGTATTATGGGGTTGAATACTTTTTTCTATTCACAAAATTAAACAAAAGCAGTCATGCAAATATCTTATTTAACACAGCACAGCAAAATGTGTTGCACCATTCAATCCCGCTCGTCCAGACGGGGAGAATTCAATCACATTCATTCGATGCGACGTTTCTTATGGGATTTAATGAACGACAACATTTTGACCCCAAATCGAGCGGATTCTGGGATGTTTGTGGTTTTTTGGTAATAACTCTGGAAGAAAACGTCTCAGACCCATCAAGGTGGTACTCGTACTGCTCGCCTCATCGAGAGGAATCCAAAGATATGAGTGGTTAAGCTATGGAATATAAAATGGACGATCGACCAATAAAACAACATGTATTATGGGGATGAATGCTTTTTTCTATTCACAAAATAAAACAAAAGCAGTCATGCAAATATCTTATTTAACACAGCACAGCAAAATCTGTTGCACCATTAAATCCCGCTCATCCAGACGGGGAGAATTAAATCGCATTTATTCGATGCGACGTTTCTTATGGGATTTAATGAACGACAACATTTTGACCCCAAACCGAGAGGATTCTGGGATGTTTGTGGTTTTTTGGTAATAACTCTGGAAGGAAACGTCGCAGACCCACCAAGGTGGTACTCGTACTGCTCGCCTCATCGAGAGGAATCCAAAGATATGAGTGTTTAAGCTATGGGATATAAAATGGACGATCGACCAATAAAACAACATGTATTATGGGGTTGAATACTTTTTTCTATTCACAAAATTAAACAAAAGCAGTCATGCAAATATCTTATTTAACACAGCACAGCAAAATGTGTTGCACCATTCAATCCCGCTCGTCCAGACGGGGAGAATTCAATCACATTCATTCGATGCGACGTTTCTTATGGGATTTAATGAGCGACAACATTTTGACCCCAAACCGAGAGGATTCTGGGAAGTTTGTGGTTTTTTGGTAATAACTCTGGAAGGAAACGTCGCAGACCCATCAAGGTGTTATTGTACTGCTCGCCTCATCGAGTGGAATCCAAAGATATGAGTGGTTAAGCTATGGGATATAAAATGGACGATCGACCAATAAAACAACATGTATTATGGGGTTGAATACTTTTTTCTATTCACAAAATTAAACAAAAGCAGTCATGCAAATATCTTATTTAACACAGCACAGCAAAATGTGTTGCACCATTCAATCCCGCTCGTCCAGACGGGGAGAATTCAATCACATTCATTCGATGCGACGTTTCTTATGGGATTTAATGAACGACAACATTTTGACCCCAAATCGAGAGGATTCTGGGATGTTTGTGGTTTTTTGGTAATAACTCTGGAAGAAAACGTCTCAGACCTATCAAGATGGTACTCGTACTGCTCGCCTCATCGAGAGGAATCCAAAGATATGAGTGCTTAAGCTATGGAATATAAAATGGACGATCGACCAATAAAACAACATGTATTATGGGGATGAATGCTTTTTTCTATTCACAAAATAAAACAAAAGCAGTCATGCAAATATCTTATTTAACACAGCACAGCAAAATCTGTTGCACCACTAAATTCCGCTCATCCAGACGGGGAGAATTAAATCGCATTTATTCGATGCGACTTTTCTTATGGGATTTAATGAACGACAACATTTTGACCCCAAACCGAGAGGATTCTGGGATGTTTGTGGTTTTTTGGTAATAACTCTGGAAGGAAACGTCGCAGACCAACCAAGGTGGTACTCGTACTGCTCGCCTCATCGAGAGGAATCCAAAGATATGAGCGGTTAAGCTATGGGATATAAAATGGACGATCGACCAATAAAACAACATCTAGTATGGGGTTGAAGACTTTTTTCTATTCACAAAATTAAACAAAAGCAGTCATGCAAATATCTTATTTAACACAGCACAGCAAAATCTGTTGCACCACTAAATCCCGCTCATCCAGACGGGGAGAATTAAATCGCATTTATTCGATGCGACGTTTCTTATGGGATTTAATGAACGACAACATTTTGACCCCAAATCGAGAGGATTCTGGGATGTTTGTGGTTTTTTGGTAATAACTCTGGAAGAAAACGTCGCAGACCCACCAAGGTGGTACTCGTACTGCTCGCCTCATCGAGAGGAATCCAAAGATATGAGCGGTTAAGCTATGGGATATAAAATGGACGATCGACCAATAAAACAACATGTATTATGGGGTTGAATACTTTTTTCTATTCACAAAATTAAACAAAAGCAGTCATGCAAATATCTTATTTAACACAGCACAGCAAAATGTGTTGCACCATTCAATCCCGCTCGTCCAGGCGGGGAGAATTCAATCACATTCATTCGATGCGACGTTTCTTATGGGATTTAATGAACGACAACATTTTGACCCCAAATCGAGAGGATTCTGGGATGTTTGTGGTTTTTTGGTAATAACTCTGGAAGAAAACGTCTCAGACCCATCAAGGTGGTACTCGTACTGCTCGCCTCATCGAGAGGAATCCAAAGATATGAGTGGTTAAGCTATGGAATATAAAATGGACGATCGACCAATAAAACAACATGTATTATGGGGATGAATGCTTTTTTCTATTCACAAAATAAAACAAAAGCAGTCATGCAAATATCTTATTTAACACAGCACAGCAAAATCTGTTGCACCACTAAATCCCGCTCATCCAGACGGGGAGAATTAAATCGCATTTATTCGATGCGACGTTTCTTATGGGATTTAATGAACGACAACATTTTGACCCCAAATCGAGAGGATTCTGGGATGTTTGTGGTTTTTTGGTAATAACTCTGGAAGAAAACGTCGCAGACCCACCAAGGTGGTACTCGTACTGCTCGCCTCATCGAGAGGAATCCAAAGATATGAGCGGTTAAGCTATGGGATATAAAATGGACGATCGACCAATAAAACAACATGTATTATGGGGTTGAATACTTTTTTCTATTCACAAAATTAAACAAAAGCAGTCATGCAAATATCTTATTTAACACAGCACAGCAAAATGTGTTGCACCATTCAATCCCGCTCGTCCAGACGGGGAGAATTCAATCACATTCATTCGATGCGACGTTTCTTATGGGATTTAATGAACGACAACATTTTGACCCCAAATCGAGAGGATTCTGGGATGTTTGTGGTTTTTTGGTAATAACTCTGGAAGAAAACGTCTCAGACCCATCAAGGTGGTACTCGTACTGCTCGCCTCATCGAGAGGAATCCAAAGATATGAGTGGTTAAGCTATGGAATATAAAATGGACGATCGACCAATAAAACAACATGTATTATGGGGTTGAATACTTTTTTCTATTCACAAAATTAAACAAAAGCAGTCATGCAAATATCTTATTTAACACAGCACAGCAAAATGTGTTGCACCATTCAATCCCGCTCGTCCAGACGGGGAGAATTCAATCACATTCATTCGATGCGACGTTTCTTATGGGATTTAATGAGCGACAACATTTTGACCCCAAACCGAGAGGATTCTGGGAAGTTTGTGGTTTTTTGGTAATAACTCTGGAAGGAAACGTCGCAGACCCATCAAGGTGGTACTCGTACTGCTCGCCTCATCGAGTGGAATCCAAAGATATGAGTGGTTAAGCTATGGGATATGAAATGGACGAGCGACCAATAAAACAACATGTATTATGGGGTTGAATGCTTTTTGCTATTCACAAAATAAAACAAAAGCAGTCATGCAAATATCTGTTTTAACACAGCACAGCAAAATCAGTTGCTCCATTCAATCCCGCTCGTCCAGACGGGGAGAATTCAATCACATTTATTTGATGCGACGTTTCTTATGGGATTTAATGAGCGACAACATTTTGACCCCAAACCGAGAGGATTCTGGGAAGTTTGTGGTTTTTTGGTAATAACTCTGGAAGGAAACGTCGCAGACCCATCAACGTGTTATTGTACTGCTCGCCTCATCGAGTGGAATCCAAAGATATGAGTGGTTAAGCTATGGGATATGAAATGGTCGAGCGACCAATAAAACAACATGTATTTTGGGGTTGAATGCTTTTTGCTATTCACAAAATAAAACAAAAGCAGTCATGCAAATATCTGTTTTAACACAGCACAGCAAAATAGTTACACCATTCAATCCCCCTCGTCCAGACGGGGAGAATTCAATCACATTTATTTGATGCGACGTTTCTTATGGGATTTAATGAGCGACAACATTTTGACCCCAAACCGAGAAGATTCTGGGAAGTTTGTGGTTTTTTGGTATTAACTATGGAAGGAAACGTCGCAGACCCATCAAGGTGGTACTCGTACTGCTCACCTCATCGAGTGGAATCCAAAGATATGAGTGGTTAAGCTATGGGATATGAAATTGACGAGCGACCAATAAAACAACATGTATTATGGGGTTGAATACTTTTTTCTATTCACAAAATTAAACAAAAGCAGTCATGCAAATATCTTATTTAACACAGCACAGCAAAATGTGTTGCACCATTCAATCCCGCTCGTCCAGACGGGGAGAATTCAATCACATTCATTCGATGCGACGTTTCTTATGGGATTTAATGAGCGACAACATTTTGACCCCAAACCGAGAGGATTCTGGGAAGTTTGTGGTTTTTTGGTAATAACTCTGGAAGGAAACGTCGCAGACCCATCAAGGTGGTACTCGTACTGCTCGCCTCATCGAGTGGAATCCAAAGATATGAGTGGTTAAGCTATGGGATATGAAATGGACGAGCGACCAATAAAACAACATGTATTATGGGGTTGAATGCTTTTTGCTATTCACAAAATAAAACAAAAGCAGTCATGCAAATATCTGTTTTAACACAGCACAGCAAAATCAGTTGCTCCATTCAATCCCGCTCGTCCAGACGGGGAGAATTCAATCACATTTATTCGATGCGACGTTTCTTATGGGATTTAATGAGCGACAACATTTTGACCCCAAACCGAGAGGATTCTGGGAAGTTTGTGGTTTTTTGGTAATAACTCTGGAAGGAAACGTCGCAGACCCATCAACGTGTTATTGTACTGCTCGCCTCATCGAGTGGAATCCAAAGATATGAGTGGTTAAGCTATGGGATATGAAATGGTCGAGCGACCAATAAAACAACATGTATTTTGGGGTTGAATGCTTTTTGCTATTCACAAAATAAAACAAAAGCAGTCATGCAAATATCTGTTTTAACACAGCACAGCAAAATAGTTACACCATTCAATCCCCCTCGTCCAGACGGGGAGAATTCAATCACATTTATTTGATGCGACGTTTCTTATGGGATTTAATGAGCGACAACATTTTGACCCCAAACCGAGAAGATTCTGGGAAGTTTGTGGTTTTTTGGTATTAACTATGGAAGGAAACGTCGCAGACCCATCAAGGTGGTACTCGTACTGCTCACCTCATCGAGTGAAATCCAAAGATATGAGTGGTTAAGCTATGGGATATGAAATTGACGAGCGACCAATAAAACAACATGTATTATGGGGTTGAATGCTTTTTGCTATTCACAAAATAAAACAAAAGCAGTCATGCAAATATCTGTTTTAACACAGCACAGCAAAATAGTTACACCATTCAATCCCCCTCGTCCAGACGGGGAGAATTCAATCACATTTATTTGATGCGACGTTTCTTATGGGATTTAATGAGCGACAACATTTTGACCCCAAACCGAGAGGATTCTGGGATGTTTGTGGTTTTTTTGTAATAACTCTGGAAGGAAACGTCGCAGACCCATCAAGGTGATGCTCGTACTGCTCGCCTCATCGAGAGGAATCCAAAGATATGAGTGATTAAGCTATGGGATATGAAATGGACGAGCGACCAATAAAACAACATGTATTATGGGGTTGAATGCGTTTTGCTATTCACAAAATAAAACAAAAGCAGTCATGCAAATATCTGTTTTAACAGAGCACAGCAAAATCAGTTGCACCATTCAATCCCGCTCGTCCAGAAGGGGAGAATTCAATCACATTTATTCAATGCGACGTTTCTTATGGGATTTAATGAGCGACAACATTTTGACCCCAAACCGAGAGGATTCTGGGAAGTTTGTGGTTTTTTGGTATTAACTCTGGAAGGAAACGTCGCAGACCCATCAAGGTGGTACTCGTACTGCTCGCCTCATCGAGTGGAATCCAAAGATATGAGTGGTTAAGCTATGGGATATGAAATGGACGAGCGACCAATAAAACAACATGTATTATGGGGTTGAATGCTTTTTGCTATTCACAAAATAAAACAAAAGCAGTCATGCAAATATCTGTTTTAACACAGCACAGCAAAATAGTTACACCATTCAATCCCCCTCGTCCAGACGGGGAGAATTCAATCACATTTATTTGATGCGACGTTTCTTATGGGATTTAATGAGCGACAACATTTTGACCCCAAACCGAGAGGATTCTGGGATGTTTGTGGTTTTTTTGTAATAACTCTGGAAGGAAACGTCGCAGACCCATCAAGGTGATGCTCGTACTGCTCGCCTCATGGAGAGGAATCCAAAGATATGAGTGGTTAAGCTATGGGATATGAAATGGACGAGCGACCAATAAAACAACATGTATTATGGGGTTGAATGCGTTTTGCTATTCACAAAATAAAACAAAAGCAGTCATGCAAATATCTGTTTTAACAGAGCACAGCAAAATCAGTTGCACCATTCAATCCCGCTCGTCCAGAAGGGGAGAATTCAATCACATTTATTCAATGCGACGTTTCTTATGGGATTTAATGAGCGACAACATTTTGACCCCAAACCGAGAGGATTCTGGGAAGTTTGTGGTTTTTTGGTATTAACTCTGGAAGGAAACGTCGCAGACCCATCAAGTTGGTACTCGTACTGCTCGCCTCATCGAGTGGAATCCAAAGATATGAGTGGTTAAGCTATGGGATATGAAATGGACGAGCGACCAATAAAACAACATGTATTATGGGGTTGAATGCTTTTTGCTATTCACAAAATAAAACAAAAGCAGTCATGCAAATATCTGTTTTAACACAGCACAGCAAAATAGTTACACCATTCAATCCCCCTCGTCCAGACGGGGAGAATTCAATCACCTTTATTTGATGCGACGTTTCTTATGGGATTTAATGAGCGACAACATTTTGACCCCAAACCGAGAGGATTCTGGGATGTTTGTGGTTTTTTTGTAATAACTCTGGAAGGAAACGTCGCAGACCCATCAAGGTGATGCTCGTACTGCTCGCCTCATCGAGAGGAATCCAAAGATATGAGTGGTTAAGCTATGGGATATGAAATGGACGAGCGACCAATAAAACAACATGTATTATGGGGTTGAATGCGTTTTGCTATTCACAAAATAAAACAAAAGCAGTCATGCAAATATCTGTTTTAACAGAGCACAGCAAAATCAGTTGCACCATTCAATCCCGCTCGTCCAGAAGGGGAGAATTCGATCACATTTATTCAATGCGACGTTTCTTATGGGATTTAATGAGCGACAACATTTTGACCCCAAACCGAGAGGATTCTGGGATGTTTGTGGTTTTTTTGTAATAACTCTGGAAGGAACCGTCGCAGACCCATCAAGGTGGTACTCGTACTGCTCGCCTCATCGAGTGGAATCCAAAGATATGAGTGGTTAAGCTATGGGATATGAAATGGACGAGCGACCAATAAAACAACATGTATTATGGGGTTGAATGCTTTTTGCTATTCACAAAATAAAACAAAAGCAGTCATGCAAATATCTGTTTTAACACAGCACAGCAAAATAGTTACACCATTCAATCCCCCTCGTCCAGACGGGGAGAATTCAATCACATTTATTTGATGCGACGTTTCTTATGGGATTTAATGAGCGACAACATTTTGACCCCAAACCGAGAGGATTCTGGGATGTTTGTGGTTTTTTTGTAATAACTCTGGAAGGAAACGTCGCAGACCCATCAAGGTGATGCTCGTACTGCTCGCCTCATCGAGAGGAATCCAAAGATATGAGTGGTTAAGCTATGGGATATGAAATGGACGAGCGACCAATAAAACAACATGTATTATGGGGTTGAATGCGTTTTGCTATTCACAAAATAAAACAAAAGCAGTCATGCAAATATCTGTTTTAACAGAGCACAGCAAAATCAGTTGCACCATTCAATCCCGCTCGTCCAGAAGGGGAGAATTCAATCACATTTATTCAATGCGACGTTTCTTATGGGATTTAATGAGCGACAACATTTTGACCCCAAACCGAGAGGATTCTGGGAAGTTTGTGGTTTTTTGGTATTAACTCTGGAAGGAAACGTCGCAGACCCATCAAGGTGGTACTCGTACTGCTCGCCTCATCGAGTGGAATCCAAAGATATGAGTGGTTAAGCTATGGGATATGAAATGGACGAGCGACCAATAAAACAACATGTATTATGGGGTTGAATGCTTTTTGCTATTCACAAAATAAAACAAAAGCAGTCATGCAAATATCTGTTTTAACACAGCACAGCAAAATAGTTACACCATTCAATCCCCCTCGTCCAGACGGGGAGAATTCAATCACATTTATTTGATGCGACGTTTCTTATGGGATTTAATGAGCGACAACATTTTGACCCCAAACCGAGAGGATTCTGGGATGTTTGTGGTTTTTTTGTAATAACTCTGGAAGGAAACGTCGCAGACCCATCAAGGTGATGCTCGTACTGCTCGCCTCATCGAGAGGAATCCAAAGATATGAGTGGTTAAGCTATGGGATATGAAATGGACGAGCGACCAATAAAACAACATGTATTATGGGGTTGAATGCGTTTTGCTATTCACAAAATAAAACAAAAGCAGTCATGCAAATATCTGTTTTAAAAGAGCACAGCAAAATCAGTTGCACCATTCAATCCCGCTCGTCCAGAAGGGGAGAATTCGATCACATTTATTCAATGCGACGTTTCTTATGGGATTTGATGAGCGACAACATTTTGACCCCAAACCGAGAGGATTCTGGGATGTTTGTGGTTTTTTTGTAATAACTCTGGAAGGAACCGTCGCAGACCCATCAAGGTGGTACTCGTACTGCTCGCCTCATCGAGTGGAATCCAAAGATATGAGTGGTTAAGCTATAGGATATGAAATGGACGAGCGACCAATAAAACAACATGTATTATGGGGTTGAATGCTTTTTGCTATTCACAAAATAAAACAAAAGCAGTAATGCAAATATCTGATTTAACACAGCACAGCAAAATCAGTTACACCATTCAATTCCGCTCGTCCAGACGGGGAGAATTCAATCACATTTATTCGATGCGACGTTTCTTATGGGATTTAATGAGCGACAACATTTTGACCCCAAACCGAGAGGATTCTGGGAAGTTTGTGGTTTTTTGGTAATAACTCTGGAAGGAAACGTCGCAGACCCATCAAGGTGGTACTCCTACTGCTCGCCTCATCGAGTGGAATCCAAAGATATGAGTGGTTAAGCTATGGGATATGAAATGGACGAGCGACCAATAAAACAACATGTATTATGGGGTTGAATGCGTTTTGCTATTCACAAAATAAAACAAAAGCAGTCATGCAAATATCTGTTTTAAAAGAGCACAGCAAAATCAGTTGCACCATTCAATCCCGCTCGTCCAGAAGGGGAGAATTCGATCACATTTATTCAATGCGACGTTTCTTATGGGATTTGATGAGCGACAACATTTTGACCCCAAACCGAGAGGATTCTGGGATGTTTGTGGTTTTTTTGTAATAACTCTGGAAGGAACCGTCGCAGACCCATCAAGGTGGTACTCGTACTGCTCGCCTCATCGAGTGGAATCCAAAGATATGAGTAGTTAAGCTATAGGATATGAAATGGACGAGCGACCAATAAAACAACATGTATTATGGGGTTGAATGCTTTTTGCTATTCACAAAATAAAACAAAAGCAGTAATGCAAATATCTGATTTAACACAGCACAGCAAAATCAGTTACACCATTCAATTCCGCTCGTCCAGACGGGGAGAATTCAATCACATTTATTCGATGCGACGTTTCTTATGGGATTTAATGAGCGACAACATTTTGACCCCAAACCGAGAGGATTCTGGGAAGTTTGTGGTTTTTTGGTAATAACTCTGGAAGGAAACGTCGCAGACCCATCAAGGTGGTACTCCTACTGCTCGCCTCATCGAGTGGAATCCAAAGATATGAGTGGTTAAGCTATGGGATATGAAATGGACGAGCGACCAATAAAACAACATGTATTATGGGGTTGAATGCTTTTTGCTATTCACAAAATAAAACAAAAGCAGTCATGCAAATATCTGTTTTAACACAGCACAGCAAAATCAGTTGCACCATTCAATCCGGCTCGTCCAGGCGGGGAGAATTCAATCACATTTATTCGATGCGACGTTTCTTATGGGATTTAATGAGCGACAACATTTTGACCCCAAACCGAGAGGATTCTGGGATGTTTGTGTTTTTTTTTAATAACTCTGGAAGGAAACGTCGCAGCCCCATCAAGCTGGTACTCGTACTGCTCGCCTCATCGAGAGAAATCCAAAGATATGAGTAATTAAGCTATGGGATATGAAATGGACGAGCGACCAATAAAACAACATGTATTATGGGGTTGAATGCATTTTGCTATTCACAAAATAAAACAAAAGCAGTCATGCAAATATCTTATTTAACAAAGCACAGCAAAATCAGTTGCACCATTCAATTCCGCTCGACCAGATGGGGAGAATTCAATCACATTTATTCGATGCGACGTTTCTTATGGGATTGAATGAGCGACAACATTTTGACCCCAAACCGAGAGGATTCTGGGATGTTTGTGTTTTTTTTTAATAACTCTGGAAGGAACCGTCGCAGACCCATCAAGGTGGTACTCGTACTGCTCGCCTTATCGAGAGGAATCCAAAGATATGAGTGGTTAAGCTATGGGATATAAAATGGACGATCGACCAATAAAACAACATGTATTATGGGGATGAATGCTTTTTTCTATTCACAAAATAAAACAAAAGCAGTCATGCAAATATCTTATTTAACACAGCACAGCAAAATCTGTTGCACCATTCAATCCCGCTCATCCAGACGGGGAGAATTAAATCGCATTTATTCGATGCGACGTTTCTTATGGGATTTAATGAACGACAACATTTTGACCCCAAACCGAGAGGATTCTGGGATGTTTGTGGTTTTTGGTAATAACTCTGGAAGGAAACGTCGCAGACCCACCAAGGTGGTACTCGTACTGCTCGCCTCATCGCGAGGAATCCAAAGATATGAGTGGTTAAGCTATGGGATATAAAATGGACGATCGACCAATAAAACAACATGTATTATGGGGTTGAATACTTTTTTCCATTCACAAAATTAAACAAAAGCAGTCATGCAAATATCTTATTTAACACAGCACAGCAAAATGTGTTGCACCATTCAATCCCGCTCGTCCAGACGGGGAGAATTCAATCACATTCATTCGATGCGACGTTTCTTATGGGATTTAATGAACGACAACATTTTGACCCCAAATCGAGAGGATTCTGGGATGTTTGTGGTTTTTTGGTAATAACTCTGGAAGAAAACGTCTCAGACCCATCAAGATGGTACTCGTACTGCTCGCCTCATCGAGAGGAATCCAAAGATATGAGTGGTTAAGCTATGGAATATAAAATGGACGATCGACCAATAAAACAACATGTATTATGGGGATGAATGCTTTTTTCTATTCACAAAATAAAACAAAAGCAGTCATGCAAATATCTTATTTAACACAGCACAGCAAAATCTGTTGCACCACTAAATCCCGCTCATCCAGACGGGGAGAATTCAATCACATTTATTCGATGCGACGTTTCTTATGGGATTGAATGAGCGACAACATTTTGACCCCAAATCGAGAGGTTTCTGGGATGTTTGTGGTTTTTTGGTAATAACTCTGGAAGAAAACGTCGCAGACCCATCAAGGTGGTACTCGTACTGCTCGCCTTTTCGAGAGGAATCCAAAGATATGAGTGGTTAAGCTATGGGATATAAAATGGACGATCGACCAATAAAACAACATGTATTATGGGGATGAATGCTTTTTTCTATTCACAAAATAAAACAAAAGCAGTCATGCACATATCTTATTTAACACAGCACAGCAAAATCTGTTGCACCATTCAATCCCGCTCATCCAGACGGGGAGAATTAAATCGCATTTATTCGATGCGACGTTTCTTATGGGATTTAATGAACGACAACATTTTGACCCCAAACCGAGAGGATTCTGGGATGTTTGTGGTTTTTGGTAATAACTCTGGAAGGAAACGTCGCAGACCCACCAAGGTGGTACTCGTACTGCTCGCCTCATCGAGTGGAATCCAAAGATATGAGTGGTTAAGCTATCGGATATGAAATAGACGAGCGACCAATAAAACAACATGTATTATGGGGTTGAATGCTTTTTGCTATTCACAAAATAAAACAAAAGCAGTCATGCAAATATCTGAGTTAACACAGCACAGCAAAATCTGTTGCACCATTAAATCCCGCTCATCCAGACGGGGAGAATTAAATCGCATTTATTCGATGCGACGTTTCTTATGGGATTTAATGAACGACAACATTTTGACCCCAAACCGAGAGGATTCTGGGATGTTTGTGGTTTTTTTGTAATAACTCTGGAAGGAAACGTCGAGACCCATGAAGGTGGTACTCGTACTGCTCGCCTCATCGAGTAGAATCCAAAGATATGAGTGGTTAAGCTATCGGTTATGAAATGGACGAGCGACCAATAAAACAACATGTATTATGGGGTTGAATGCGCTTTGCTATTCACAAAATAAAACAAAAGCAGTCATGCAAATATCTTATTTAACACAGCACAGCAAAATCTGTTGCACCATTCAATCCCGCTCATCCAGACGGGGAGAATTAAATCGCATTTATTCGATGCGACGTTTCTTATGGGATTTAATGAACGACAACATTTTGACCCCAAACCGAGAGGATTCTGGGATGTTTGTGGTTTTTGGTAATAACTCTGGAAGGAAACGTCGCAGACCCACCAAGGTGGTACTCGTACTGCTCGCCTCATCGCGAGGAATCCAAAGATATGAGTGGTTAAGCTATGGGATATAAAATGGACGATCGACCAATAAAACAACATGTATTATGGGGTTGAATACTTTTTTCCATTCACAAAATTAAACAAAAGCAGTCATGCAAATATCTTATTTAACACAGCACAGCAAAATGTGTTGCACCATTCAATCCCGCTCGTCCAGACGGGGAGAATTCAATCACATTCATTCGATGCGACGTTTCTTATGGGATTTAATGAACGACAACATTTTGACCCCAAATCGAGAGGATTCTGGGATGTTTGTGGTTTTTTGGTAATAACTCTGGAAGAAAACGTCTCAGACCCATCAAGATGGTACTCGTACTGCTCGCCTCATCGAGAGGAATCCAAAGATATGAGTGGTTAAGCTATGGAATATAAAATGGACGATCGACCAATAAAACAACATGTATTATGGGGATGAATGCTTTTTTCTATTCACAAAATAAAACAAAAGCAGTCATGCAAATATCTTATTTAACACAGCACAGCAAAATCTGTTGCACCACTAAATCCCGCTCATCCAGACGGGGAGAATTCAATCACATTTATTCGATGCGACGTTTCTTATGGGATTGAATGAGCGACAACATTTTGACCCCAAATCGAGAGGTTTCTGGGATGTTTGTGGTTTTTTGGTAATAACTCTGGAAGAAAACGTCGCAGACCCATCAAGGTGGTACTCGTACTGCTCGCCTTTTCGAGAGGAATCCAAAGATATGAGTGGTTAAGCTATGGGATATAAAATGGACGATCGACCAATAAAACAACATGTATTATGGGGATGAATGCTTTTTTCTATTCACAAAATAAAACAAAAGCAGTCATGCACATATCTTATTTAACACAGCACAGCAAAATCTGTTGCACCATTCAATCCCGCTCATCCAGACGGGGAGAATTAAATCGCATTTATTCGATGCGACGTTTCTTATGGGATTTAATGAACGACAACATTTTGACCCCAAACCGAGAGGATTCTGGGATGTTTGGGGTTTTTGGTAATAACTCTGGAAGGAAACGTCGCAGACCCACCAAGGTGGTACTCGTACTGCTCGCCTCATCGTGAGGAATCCAAAGATATGAGTGGTTAAGCTATGGGATATAAAATGGACGATCGACCAATAAAACAACATGTATTATGGGGTTGAATACTTTTTTCTATTCACAAAATTAAACAAAAGCAGTCATGCAAATATCTTATTTAACACAGCACAGCAAAATGTGTTGCACCATTCAATCCCGCTCGTCCAGACGGGGAGAATTCAATCACATTCATTCGATGCGACGTTTCTTATGGGATTTAATGAACGACAACATTTTGACCCCAAATCGAGAGGATTCTGGGATGTTTGTGGTTTTTTGGTAATAACTCTGGAAGAAAACGTCTCAGACCCATCAAGATGGTACTCGTACTGCTCGCCTCATCGAGAGGAATCCAAAGATATGAGTGGTTAAGCTATGGAATATAAAATGGACGATCGACCAATAAAACAACATGTATTATGGGGATGAATGCTTTTTTCTATTCACAAAATAAAACAAAAGCAGTCATGCAAATATCTTATTTAACACAGCACAGCAAAATCTGTTGCACCACTAAATCCCGCTCATCCAGACGGGGAGAATTAAATCGCATTTATTCGATGCGACGTTTCTTATGGGATTTAATGAACGACAACATTTTGACCCCAAACCGAGAGGATTCTGGGATGTTTGTGGTTTTTTGGTAATAACTCTGGAAGGAAACGTCGCAGACCCACCAAGGTGGTACTCGTACTGCTCGCCTCATCGAGAGGAATCCAAAGATATGAGCGGTTAAGCTATGGGATATAAAATGGACGATCGACCAATAAAACAACATGTATTATGGGGTTGAATACTTTTTTCTATTCACAAAATTAAACAAAAGCAGTCATGCAAATATCTTATTTAACACAGCACAGCAAAATGTGTTGCACCATTCAATCCCGCTCGTCCAGACGGGGAGAATTCAATCACATTCATTTGATGCGACGTTTCTTATGGGATTTAATGAGCGACAACATTTTGACCCCAAACCGAGAGGATTCTGGGAAGTTTGTGGTTTTTTGGTAATAACTCTGGAAGGAAACGTCGCAGACCCATCAAGGTGGTACTCGTACTGCTCGCCTCATCGAGTGGAATCCAAAGATATGAGTGGTTAAGCTATGGGATATGAAATGGACGAGCGACCAATAAAACAACATGTATTATGGGGTTGAATGCTTTTTGCTATTCACAAAATAAAACAAAAGCAGTCATGCAAATATCTGAGTTAACACAGCACAGCAAAATCTGTTGCACCATTAAATCCCGCTCATCCAGACGGGGAGAATTAAATCGCATTTATTCGATGCGACGTTTCTTATGGGATTTAATGAACGACAACATTTTGACCCCAAACCGAGAGGATTCTGGGATGTTTGTGGTTTTTTTGTAATAACTCTGGAAGGAAACGTCGAGACCCATGAAGGTGGTACTCGTACTGCTCGCCTCATCGAGTAGAATCCAAAGATATGAGTGATTAAGCTATCGGTTATGAAATGGACGAGCGACCAATAAAACAACATGTATTATGGGGTTGAATGCGCTTTGCTATTCACAAAATAAAACAAAAGCAGTCATGCAAATATCTGTTTTAACACAGCACAGCAAAATCAGTTGCACCATTCAATCCCGCTCGTCCATACGGGGAGAATTCAATCACATTTATTCGATGCGACGTTTCTTATGGGATTTAATGAGCGACAACATTTTGACCCCAAACCGAGAGGATTCTGGGATGTTTGTGGTTTTTTTGTAATAACTCTGGAAGGAAACGTCGCAGACCCATCAAGGTGGTACTCGTACTGCTCGCCTCATCGAGAGGAATCCAAAGATATGAGTGGTTAAGCTATGGGATATGAAATGGACGAGCGACCAATAAAAAAACATGTATTTTGGGGTTGAATGCTTTTTGATATTCACAAAATAAAACAAATGCAGTCATGCAAATATCTGTTTTAACACAGCACAGCAAAAATCAGATACACCATTCAATTCCGCTCGTCCAGACGGGGAGAATTCAATCACATTTATTCGATGCGACGTTTCTTATGGGATTTAATGAGCGACAACATTTTGACCCCAAACCGAGAGGATTCTGGGATGTTTGTGGTTTTTTTGTAATAACTCTGGAAGGAAACGTCGCAGACCCATCAAGGTGGTACTCGTACTGCTCGCCTCATCGAGTGGAATCCAAAGATATGAGTGGTTAAGCTATGCGATATGAAATGGACGAGCGACCAATAAAACAACATGTATTATGGGGTTGAATGCGTTTTGCTATTCACAAAATAAAACAAAAGCAGTCATGCAAATATCTGCTTTAACACAGCACAGCAAAATCAGTTGCACCATTCAATCCCGCTCGTCCAGACGGGGAGAATTCAATCACATTTTTTCGATGCGACGTTTCTTATGGGATTGAATGAGCGACAACATTTTGACCCCAAACCGAGAGGATTCTGGGCTGTTTGTGGTTTTTTTTGTAATAACTCTGGAAGGAAACGTCGCAGACCCATCAAGGTGGTACGCGTACTGCTCGCCTCATCGAGAGGAATCCAAAGATATGAGTGGTTAAGCTATGGGATATGAAATGGACGAGCCACCAATAAAACAACTTTTATTATGGGGTTGAATGCTTTTTGCTATTCACAAAATAAAACAAATGCAGTCATGCAAATATCTGTTTTAACACAGCACAGCAAAAATCAGTTACACCATTCAATTCCGCTCGTCCAGACGGGGAGAATTCAATCACATTTATTCGATGCGACGTTTCTTATGGGATTTAATGAGCGACAACATTTTGACCCCAAACCGAGAGGATTCTGGGATGTTTGTGGTGTTTTTGTAATAACTCTGGAAGGAAACGTCGCACACCCATCAAGGTGGTACTCCTACTGCTCGCCTCATCGAGAGGAATCCAAAGATATGAGAGGTTAAGCTATGGGATATGAAATGGACGAGCGACCAATAAAACAACATGTATTTTGGGGTTGAATGCTTTTTGCTATTCACAAAATAAAACAAAAGCAGTCATGCAAATATCTGTTTTAACACAGCACAGCAAAATCAGTTGCACCATTCAATCCCGCTCGTCCAGACGGGGAGAATTCAATCACATTTTTTGATGCGACGTTTCTTATGGGATTTAATGAGCGACAACATTTTGACCCCAAACCGAGAGGATTCTGGGATGTTTGTGGTTTTTTTTGTAATAACTCTGGAAGGAAACGTCGCAGACCCATCAAGGTGGTACGCGTACTGCTCGCCTCATCGAGAGGAATCCAAAGATATGAGTGGTTAAGCTATGGGATATGAAATGGACGAGCGACCAATAAAACAACTTTTATTATGGGGTTGAATGCTTTTTGCTATTCACAAAATAAAACAAATGCAGTCATGCAAATATCTGTTTTAACACAGCACAGCAAAAATCAGTTACACCATTCAATTCCGCTCGTCCAGACGGGGAGAATTCAATCACATTTATTCGATGCGACGTTTCTTATGGGATTTAATGAGCGACAACATTTTGACCCCAAACCGAGAGGATTCTGGGATGTTTGTGGTGTTTTTGTAATAACTCTGGAAGGAAACGTCGCACACCCATCAAGGTGGTACTCGTACTGCTCGCCTCATCGAGAGGAATCCAAAGATATGAGTGGTTAAGCTATGGGATATGAAATGGACGAGCGAACAATAAAACAACATGTATTTTGGGGTTGAATGCTTTTTGCTATTCACAAAATAAAACAAAAGCAGTCATGCAAATATCTGTTTTAACACAGCACAGCAAAATCAGTTGCACCATTCAATCCCGCTCGTCCAGACGGGGAGAATTCAATCACATTTTTTCGATGCGACGTTTCTTATGGGATTTAATGAGCGACAACATTTTGACCCCAAACCGAGAGGATTCTGGGATGTTTGTGGTTTTTTTGTAATAACTCTGGAAGGAAACGTCGCAGACCCATCAAGGTGGTACTCGTACTGCTCGCCTCATCGAGAGGAATCCAAAGATATGAGTGCTTAAGCTATGGGATATGAAATTTGACGAGCGACCAATAAAACAACATGTATTATGGGGTTGAATGCTTTTTGCTATTCACAAAATAAAACCAAAGCAGTAATGCAAATATCTGGGTTAACACAGCACAGCAAAATCAGTTGCACCATTCAATTCTGCTCGTCCAGACGGGGAGAATTCAATCACATTTTTTCGATGCGACGTTTCTTATGGGATTTAATGAGCGACAACATTTTGACCCCAAACCGAGAGGATTCTGGGATGTTTGTGGTTTTTTTGTAATAACTCTGGAAGGAAACGTCGAGACCCATCAAGGTGGTACTCGTTCTGCTCGCCTCATCGAGTAGAATCCAAAGATATGAGTGGTTAAGCTATCGGTTATGAAATGGACGAGCGACCAATAAAACAACATGTATTATGGGGTTGAATGCGTTTTGCTATTCACAAAATAAAACAAAAGCAGTAATGCAAATATCTGTTTTAACACAGCACAGCAAAATCAGTTGCACCATTCAATCCCGCTCGTCCATACGGGGAGAATTCAATCACATTTATTCGATGCGACGTTTCTTATGGGATTTAATGAGCGACAACATTTTGACCCCAAACCGAGAGGATTCTGGGATGTTTGTGGTTTTTTTGTAATAACTCTGGAAGGAAACGTCGCAGACCCATCAAGGTGGTACTCGTACTGCTCGCCTCATCGAGAGGAATCCAAAGATATGAGTGGTTAAGCTATGGGATATGAAATGGACGAGCGACCAATAAAAAAACATGTATTTTGGGGTTGAATGCTTTTTGCTATTCACAAAATAAAACAAATGCAGTCATGCAAATATCTGTTTTAACACAGCACAGCAAAAATCAGTTACACCATTCAATTCCGCTCGTCCAGACGGGGAGAATTCAATCACATTTATTCGATGCGACGTTTCTTATGGGATTTAATGAGCGACAACATTTTGACCCCAAACCGAGAGTATTCTGGGATGTTTGTGGTTTTTTTGTAATAACTCTGGAAGGAAACGTCGCAGACCCATCAAGGTGGTACTCGTACTGCTCGCCTCATCGAGAGGAATCCAAAGATATGAGTGCTTAAGCTATGGGATATGAAATGGACGAGCGACCAATAAAACAACATGTATTATGGGGTTGAATGCTTTTTGCTATTCACAAAATAAAACCAAATCAGTAATGCAAATATCTGATTTAACACAGCACAGCAAAATCAGTTGCACCATTCAATTCTGCTCGTCCAGACGGGGAGAATTCAATCACATTTTTTCGATGCGACGTTTCTTATGGGATTGAATGAGCGACAACATTTTGACCCCAAACCGAGAGGATTCTGGGATGTTTGTGGTTTTTTTGTAATAACTCTGGAAGGAAACGTCGCAGACCCATCAAGGTTGTACTCGTACTGCTCGCCTCATCGAGTAGAATCCAAAGATATGAGTGGTTAAGCTATCGGTTATGAAATGGACGAGCGACCAATAAAACAACATGTATTATGGGGTTGAATGCGTTTTGCTATTCACAAAATAAAACAAGACCAGTCATGCAAATATCTGCTTTAACACAGCACAGCAAAATCAGTTGCACCATTCAATCCCGCTCGTCCAGACGGGGAGAATTCAATCACATTTATTCGATGCGACGTTTCTTATGGGATTTAATGATCGACAACATTTTGACCCCAAAACCGAGAGGATTTTGGGATGTTTGTGGTTTTTTTGTAATAACTCTGGAAGGAAACGTCGCAGACCCATCAAGGTGGTACGCGTACTGCTCGCCTCATCGAGAGGAATCCAAAGATATGAGTGGTTAAGCTATGGGATATGAAATGGACGAGCGACCAATAAAACAACTTTTATTATGGGGTTGAATGCTTTTTGCTATTCACAAAATAAAACAAATGCAGTCATGCAAATATCTGTTTTAACACAGCACAGCAAAAATCATTTACACCATTCAATTCCGCTCGTCCAGACGGGGAGAATTCAATCACATTTATTCGATGCGACGTTTCTTATGGGATTTAATGAGCGACAACATTTTGACCCCAAACCGAGAGGATTCTGGGATGTTTGTGGTGTTTTTGTAATAACTCTGGAAGGAAACGTCGCAGACCCATCAAGGTGGTACTCGTACTGCTCGCCTCATCGAGAGGAATCCAAAGATATGAGTGCTTAAGCTATGGGATATGAAATGGACGAGCGACCAATAAAACAACATGTATTATGGGGTTGAATGCTTTTTGCTATTCACAAAATAAAACCAAAGCAGTAATGCAAATATCTGATTTAACACAGCACAGCAAAATCAGTTGCACCATTCAATTCTGCTCGTCCAGACGGGGAGAATTCAATCACATTTTTTCGATGCGACGTTTCTTATGGGATTGAATGAGCGACAACATTTTGACCCCAAACCGAGAGGATTCTGGGATGTTTGTGGTTTTTTTGTAATAACTCTGGAAGGAAACGTCGCAGACCCATCAAGGTTGTACTCGTACTGCTCGCCTCATCGAGTAGAATCCAAAGATATGAGTGGTTAAGCTATCGGTTATGAAATGGACGAGCGACCAATAAAACAACATGTATTATGGGGTTGAATGCGTTTTGCTATTCACAAAATAAAACAAGACCAGTCATGCAAATATCTGCTTTAACACAGCACAGCAAAATCAGTTGCACCATTCAATCCCGCTCGTCCAGACGGGGAGAATTCAATCACATTTATTCGATGCGACGTTTCTTATGGGATTTAATGATCGACAACATTTTGACCCCAAAACCGAGAGGATTTTGGGATGTTTGTGGTTTTTTTGTAATAACTCTGGAAGGAAACGTCGCAGACCCATCAAGGTGGTACGCGTACTGCTCGCCTCATCGAGAGGAATCCAAAGATATGAGTGGTTAAGCTATGGGATATGAAATGGACGAGCGACCAATAAAACAACTTTTATTATGGGGTTGAATGCTTTTTGCTATTCACAAAATAAAACAAATGCAGTCATGCAAATATCTGTTTTAACACAGCACAGCAAAAATCATTTACACCATTCAATTCCGCTCGTCCAGACGGGGAGAATTCAATCACATTTATTCGATGCGACGTTTCTTATGGGATTTAATGAGCGACAACATTTTGACCCCAAACCGAGAGGATTCTGGGATGTTTGTGGTGTTTTTGTAATAACTCTGGAAGGAAACGTCGCAGACCCATCAAGGTGGTACTCGTACTGCTCGCCTCATCGAGAGGAATCCAAAGATATGAGTGCTTAAGCTATGGGATATGAAATGGACGAGCGACCAATAAAACAACATGTATTATGGGGTTGAATGCTTTTTGCTATTCACAAAATAAAACCAAAGCAGTAATGTAAATATCTGATTTAACACAGCACAGCAAAATCAGTTGCACCATTCAATTCTGCTCGTCCAGACGGGGAGAATTCAATCACATTTTTTCGATGCGACGTTTCTTATGGGATTGAATGAGCGACAACATTTTGACCCCAAACCGAGAGGATTCTGGGATGTTTGTGGTTTTTTGGTAACAACTCTGGAAGGAAACGTCGCAGACCCATCAAGTTGGTACTCATACTGCTCGCCTCATCGAGTGGAATCCATAGATATGAGTGGTTAAGCTATGGGATATGAAATGGACGAGCGACCAATGAAACAACATGTATTATGGGGTTGAATGCGTTTTGCTATTCACAAAATAAAACAAAAGCAGTCATGCAAATATCTGATTTAACATAGCACAGCAAAATCAGTTGCACCATTCAATTCTGCTCGTCCAGACGGGGAGAATTCAATCACATTTTTTCGATGCGACGTTTCTTATGGGATTGAATGAGCGACAACATTTTGACCCCAAACCGAGAGGATTCTGGGATGTTTGTGGTTTTTTTGTAATAACTCTGGAAGGAAACGTCGCAGACCCATCAAGGTGGTACGCGTACTGCTCGCCTCATCGAGAGGAATCCAAACATATGAGTGCTTAAGCTATGGGATATGAATTGGACGAGCGACCAATAAAACAACATGTATTATGGGGTTGAATGCTTTTTGCTATTCACAAAATAAAACCAAAGCAGTAATGCAAATATCTGATTTAACACAGCACAGCAAAATCAGTTGCACCATTCAATTCTGCTCGTCCAGACGGGGAGAATTCAATCACATTTTTTCGATGCGACGTTTCTTATGGGATTGAATGAGCGACAACATTTTGACCCCAAACCGAGAGGATTCTGGGATGTTTGTGGTTTTTTGGAAACAACTCTGGAAGGAAACGTCGCAGACCCATCAAGGTGTTACTCGTACTGCTCGCCTCATCGAGTGGAATCCAAAGATATGAGTGGTTAAGCTATGCGATATGAAATGGACGAGCGACCAATAAAACAACATGTATTATGGGGTTGAATGCGTTTTGCTATTCACAAAATAAAACAAAAGCAGTCATGCAAATATCTGCTTTAACACAGCACAGCAAAATCAGTTGCACCATTCAATCCCGCTCGTCCAGACGGGGAGAATTCAATCACATTTATTCGATGCGACGTTTCTTATGGGATTTAATGAGCGACAACATTTTGACCCCAAACCGAGAGGATTCTGGGATGTTTGTGGTTTTTTTGTAATAACTCTGGAAGGAAACGTCGCAGACCCATCAAGGTGGTACGCGTACTGCTCGCCTCATCGAGAGGAATCCAACGATATGAGTGGTTAAGCTATGGGATATGAAATGGACGAGCGACCAATAAAACAACTTTTATTATGGGGTTGAATGCTTTTTGCTATTCACAAAATAAAACAAATGCAGTCATGCAAATATCTGTTTTAACACAGCACAGCAAAAATCAGTTACACCATTCAATTCCGCTCGTCCAGACGGGGAGAATTCAATCACATTTATTCGATGCGACGTTTCTTATGGGATTTAATGAGCGACAACATTTTGACCCCAAACCGAGAGGATTCTGGGATGTTTGTGGTGTTTTTGTAATAACTATGGAAGGAAACGTCGCAGACCCACCAAGGTGGTACTCGTACTGCTCGCCTCATCGAGAGGAATCCAAAGATATGAGTGCTTAAGCTATGGGATATGAAATGGACGAGCGACCAATAAAACAACATGTATTATGGGGTTGAATGCTTTTTGCTATTCACAAAATAAAACCAAAGCAGTAATGCAAATATCTGATTTAACACAGCACAGCAAAATCAGTTGCACCATTCAGTTCTGCTCGTCCAGACGGGGAGAATTCAATCACATTTTTTCGATGCGACGTTTCTTATGGGATTGAATGAGCGACAACATTTTGACCCCAAACCGAGAGGATTCTGGGATGTTTGTGGTTTTTTGGTAACAACTCTGGATTGAAACGTCGCAGACCCATCAAGGTGGTACTCGTACTGCTCGCCTCATCGAGTGGAATCCAAAGATATGAGTGGTTAAGCTATGCGATATGAAATGGACGAGCGACCAATAAAACAACATGTATTATGGGGTTGAATGCGTTTTGCTATTCACAAAATAAAACAAAAGCAGTCATGCAAATATCTGTTTTAACACAGCACAGCAAAATCAGTTGCACCATTCAATCCCGCTCTTCCAGACGGGGAGAATTCAATGACATTTATTCGATGCGACGTTTCTTATGGGATTTAATGAGCGACAACATTTTGACCCCAAACCGAGAGGATTCTGGAATGTTTGTGGTTTTTTTTGTAACAACTCTGGAAGGAAACGTCGCAGACCCATCAAGGTGGTACTCGTACTGCTAGACTCATCGAGTGGAATCCAAAGATATGAGTGGTTAAGCTATGGGATATGAAATGGACGATCGACCAATAAAACAACATGTATTATGGGGTTGAATACTTTTTTCTATTCACAAAATTAAACAAAAGCAGTCATGCAAATATCTTATTTAACACAGCACAGCAAAATGTGTTGCACCATTCAATCCCGCTCGTCCAGACGGGGAGAATTCAATCACATTCATTCGATGCGACGTTTCTTATGGGATTTAATGAACGACAACATTTTGACCCCAAATCGAGAGGATTCTGGGATGTTTGTGGTTTTTTGGTAATAACTCTGGAAGAAAACGTCTCAGACCCATCAAGATGGTACTCGTACTGCTCGCCTCATCGAGAGGAATCCAAAGATATGAGTGGTTAAGCTATGGAATATAAAATGGACGATCGACCAATAAAACAACATGTATTATGGGGATGAATGCTTTTTTCTATTCACAAAATAAAACAAAAGCAGTCATGCAAATATCTTATTTAACACAGCACAGCAAAATCTGTTGCACCACTAAATCCCGCTCATCCAGACGGGGAGAATTAAATCGCATTTATTCGATGCGACGTTTCTTATGGGATTTAATGAACGACAACATTTTGACCCCAAACCGAGAGGATTCTGGGATGTTTGTGGTTTTTTGGTAATAACTCTGGAAGGAAACGTCGCAGACCCACCAAGGTGGTACTCGTACTGCTCGCCTCATCGAGAGGAATCCAAAGATATGAGCGGTTAAGCTATGGGATATAAAATGGACGATCGACCAATAAAACAACATGTATTATGGGGTTGAATACTTTTTTCTATTCACAAAATTAAACAAAAGCAGTCATGCAAATATCTTATTTAACACAGCACAGCAAAATGTGTTGCACCATTCAATCCCGCTCGTCCAGACGGGGAGAATTCAATCACATTCATTCGATGCGACGTTTCTTATGGGATTTAATGAACGACAACATTTTGACCCCAAACCGAGAGGATTCTGGGATGTTTGTGGTTTTTTGGTAATAACTCTGGAAGAAAACGTCTCAGACCCATCAAGATGGTACTCGTACTGCTCGCCTCATCGAGAGGAATCCAAAGATATGAGTGGTTAAGCTATGGAATATAAAATGGACGATCGACCAATAAAACAACATGTATTATGGGGATGAATGCTTTTTTCTATTCACAAAATAAAACAAAAGCAGTCATGCAAATATCTTATTTAACACAGCACAGCAAAATCTGTTGCACCATTAAATCCCGCTCATCCAGACGGGGAGAATTAAATCGCATTTATTCGATGCGACGTTTCTTATGGGATTGAATGAGCGACAACATTTTGACCCCAAACCGAGAGGATTCTGGGATGTTTGTGGTTTTTTGGAAACAACTCTGGAAGGAAACGTCGCAGACCCATCAAGGTGTTACTCGTACTGCTCGCCTCATCGAGTGGAATCCAAAGATATGAGTGGTTAAGCTATGCGATATGAAATGGACGAGCGACCAATAAAACAACATGTATTATGGGGTTGAATGCGTTTTGCTATTCACAAAATAAAACAAAAGCAGTCATGCAAATATCTGCTTTAACACAGCACAGCAAAATCAGTTGCACCATTCAATCCCGCTCGTCCAGACGGGGAGAATTCAATCACATTTATTCGATGCGACGTTTCTAATGGGATTTAATGAGCGACAACATTTTGACCCCAAACCGAGAGGATTCTGGGATGTTTGTGGTTTTTTTGTAATAACTCTGGAAGGAAACGTCGCAGACCCATCAAGGTGGTACGCGTACTGCTCGCCTCATCGAGAGGAATCCAACGATATGAGTGGTTAAGCTATGGGATATGAAATGGACGAGCGACCAATAAAACAACTTTTATTATGGGGTTGAATGCTTTTTGCTATTCACAAAATAAAACAAATGCAGTCATGCAAATATCTGTTTTAACACAGCACAGCAAAAATCAGTTACACCATTCAATTCCGCTCGTCCAGACGGGGAGAATTCAATCACATTTATTCGATGCGACGTTTCTTATGGGATTTAATGAGCGACAACATTTTGACCCCAAACCGAGAGGATTCTGGGATGTTTGTGGTGTTTTTGTAATAACTATGGAAGGAAACGTCGCAGACCCACCAAGGTGGTACTCGTACTGCTCGCCTCATCGAGAGGAATCCAAAGATATGAGTGCTTAAGCTATGGGATATGAAATGGACGAGCGACCAATAAAACAACATGTATTATGGGGTTGAATGCTTTTTGCTATTCACAAAATAAAACCAAAGCAGTAATGCAAATATCTGATTTAACACAGCACAGCAAAATCAGTTGCACCATTCAGTTCTGCTCGTCCAGACGGGGAGAATTCAATCACATTTTTTCGATGCGACGTTTCTTATGGGATTGAATGAGCGACAACATTTTGACCCCAAACCGAGAGGATTCTGGGATGTTTGTGGTTTTTTGGTAACAACTCTGGAAGGAAACGTCGCAGACCCATCAAGGTGGTACGCGTACTGCTCGCCTCATCGAGAGGAATCCAAAGATATGAGTGGTTAAGCTATGGGATATGAAATGGACGAGCGACCAATAAAACAACTTTTATTATGGGGTTGAATGCTTTTTGCTATTCACAAAATAAAACAAATGCAGTCATGCAAATATCTGTTTTAACACAGCACAGCAAAAATCATTTACACCATTCAATTCCGCTCGTCCAGACGGGGAGAATTCAATCACATTTATTCGATGCGACGTTTCTTATGGGATTTAATGAGCGACAACATTTTGACCCCAAACCGAGAGGATTCTGGGATGTTTGTGGTGTTTTTGTAATAACTCTGGAAGGAAACGTCGCAGACCCATCAAGGTGGTACTCGTACTGCTCGCCTCATCGAGAGGAATCCAAAGATATGAGTGCTTAAGCTATGGGATATGAAATGGACGAGCGACCAATAAAACAACATGTATTATGGGGTTGAATGCTTTTTGCTATTCACAAAATAAAACCAAAGCAGTAATGCAAATATCTGATTTAACACAGCACAGCAAAATCAGTTGCACCATTCAATTCTGCTCGTCCAGACGGGGAGAATTCAATCACATTTTTTCGATGCGACGTTTCTTATGGGATTGAATGAGCGACAACATTTTGACCCCAAACCGAGAGGATTCTGGGATGTTTGTGGTTTTTTTGTAATAACTCTGGAAGGAAACGTCGCAGACCCATCAAGGTTGTACTCGTACTGCTCGCCTCATCGAGTAGAATCCAAAGATATGAGTGGTTAAGCTATCGGTTATGAAATGGACGAGCGACCAATAAAACAACATGTATTATGGGGTTGAATGCGTTTTGCTATTCACAAAATAAAACAAGACCAGTCATGCAAATATCTGCTTTAACACAGCACAGCAAAATCAGTTGCACCATTCAATCCCGCTCGTCCAGACGGGGAGAATTCAATCACATTTATTCGATGCGACGTTTCTTATGGGATTTAATGATCGACAACATTTTGACCCCAAAACCGAGAGGATTTTGGGATGTTTGTGGTTTTTTTGTAATAACTCTGGAAGGAAACGTCGCAGACCCATCAAGGTGGTACGCGTACTGCTCGCCTCATCGAGAGGAATCCAAAGATATGAGTGGTTAAGCTATGGGATATGAAATGGACGAGCGACCAATAAAACAACTTTTATTATGGGGTTGAATGCTTTTTGCTATTCACAAAATAAAACAAATGCAGTCATGCAAATATCTGTTTTAACACAGCACAGCAAAAATCATTTACACCATTCAATTCCGCTCGTCCAGACGGGGAGAATTCAATCACATTTATTCGATGCGACGTTTCTTATGGGATTTAATGAGCGACAACATTTTGACCCCAAACCGAGAGGATTCTGGGATGTTTGTGGTGTTTTTGTAATAACTCTGGAAGGAAACGTCGCAGACCCATCAAGGTGGTACTCGTACTGCTCGCCTCATCGAGAGGAATCCAAAGATATGAGTGCTTAAGCTATGGGATATGAAATGGACGAGCGACCAATAAAACAACATGTATTATGGGGTTGAATGCTTTTTGCTATTCACAAAATAAAACCAAAGCAGTAATGTAAATATCTGATTTAACACAGCACAGCAAAATCAGTTGCACCATTCAATTCTGCTCGTCCAGACGGGGAGAATTCAATCACATTTTTTCGATGCGACGTTTCTTATGGGATTGAATGAGCGACAACATTTTGACCCCAAACCGAGAGGATTCTGGGATGTTTGTGGTTTTTTGGTAACAACTCTGGAAGGAAACGTCGCAGACCCATCAAGTTGGTACTCATACTGCTCGCCTCATCGAGTGGAATCCATAGATATGAGTGGTTAAGCTATGGGATATGAAATGGACGAGCGACCAATGAAACAACATGTATTATGGGGTTGAATGCGTTTTGCTATTCACAAAATAAAACAAAAGCAGTCATGCAAATATCTGATTTAACATAGCACAGCAAAATCAGTTGCACCATTCAATTCTGCTCGTCCAGACGGGGAGAATTCAATCACATTTTTTCGATGCGACGTTTCTTATGGGATTGAATGAGCGACAACATTTTGACCCCAAACCGAGAGGATTCTGGGATGTTTGTGGTTTTTTTGTAATAACTCTGGAAGGAAACGTCGCAGACCCATCAAGGTGGTACGCGTACTGCTCGCCTCATCGAGAGGAATCCAAACATATGAGTGCTTAAGCTATGGGATATGAATTGGACGAGCGACCAATAAAACAACATGTATTATGGGGTTGAATGCTTTTTGCTATTCACAAAATAAAACCAAAGCAGTAATGCAAATATCTGATTTAACACAGCACAGCAAAATCAGTTGCACCATTCAATTCTGCTCGTCCAGACGGGGAGAATTCAATCACATTTTTTCGATGCGACGTTTCTTATGGGATTGAATGAGCGACAACATTTTGACCCCAAACCGAGAGGATTCTGGGATGTTTGTGGTTTTTTGGAAACAACTCTGGAAGGAAACGTCGCAGACCCATCAAGGTGTTACTCGTACTGCTCGCCTCATCGAGTGGAATCCAAAGATATGAGTGGTTAAGCTATGCGATATGAAATGGACGAGCGACCAATAAAACAACATGTATTATGGGGTTGAATGCGTTTTGCTATTCACAAAATAAAACAAAAGCAGTCATGCAAATATCTGCTTTAACACAGCACAGCAAAATCAGTTGCACCATTCAATCCCGCTCGTCCAGACGGGGAGAATTCAATCACATTTATTCGATGCGACGTTTCTTATGGGATTTAATGAGCGACAACATTTTGACCCCAAACCGAGAGGATTCTGGGATGTTTGTGGTTTTTTTGTAATAACTCTGGAAGGAAACGTCGCAGACCCATCAAGGTGGTACGCGTACTGCTCGCCTCATCGAGAGGAATCCAACGATATGAGTGGTTAAGCTATGGGATATGAAATGGACGAGCGACCAATAAAACAACTTTTATTATGGGGTTGAATGCTTTTTGCTATTCACAAAATAAAACAAATGCAGTCATGCAAATATCTGTTTTAACACAGCACAGCAAAAATCAGTTACACCATTCAATTCCGCTCGTCCAGACGGGGAGAATTCAATCACATTTATTCGATGCGACGTTTCTTATGGGATTTAATGAGCGACAACATTTTGACCCCAAACCGAGAGGATTCTGGGATGTTTGTGGTGTTTTTGTAATAACTATGGAAGGAAACGTCGCAGACCCACCAAGGTGGTACTCGTACTGCTCGCCTCATCGAGAGGAATCCAAAGATATGAGTGCTTAAGCTATGGGATATGAAATGGACGAGCGACCAATAAAACAACATGTATTATGGGGTTGAATGCTTTTTGCTATTCACAAAATAAAACCAAAGCAGTAATGCAAATATCTGATTTAACACAGCACAGCAAAATCAGTTGCACCATTCAGTTCTGCTCGTCCAGACGGGGAGAATTCAATCACATTTTTTCGATGCGACGTTTCTTATGGGATTGAATGAGCGACAACATTTTGACCCCAAACCGAGAGGATTCTGGGATGTTTGTGGTTTTTTGGTAACAACTCTGGATTGAAACGTCGCAGACCCATCAAGGTGGTACTCGTACTGCTCGCCTCATCGAGTGGAATCCAAAGATATGAGTGGTTAAGCTATGCGATATGAAATGGACGAGCGACCAATAAAACAACATGTATTATGGGGTTGAATGCGTTTTGCTATTCACAAAATAAAACAAAAGCAGTCATGCAAATATCTGTTTTAACACAGCACAGCAAAATCAGTTGCACCATTCAATCCCGCTCTTCCAGACGGGGAGAATTCAATGACATTTATTCGATGCGACGTTTCTTATGGGATTTAATGAGCGACAACATTTTGACCCCAAACCGAGAGGATTCTGGAATGTTTGTGGTTTTTTTTGTAACAACTCTGGAAGGAAACGTCGCAGACCCATCAAGGTGGTACTCGTACTGCTAGACTCATCGAGTGGAATCCAAAGATATGAGTGGTTAAGCTATGGGATATGAAATGGACGATCGACCAATAAAACAACATGTATTATGGGGTTGAATACTTTTTTCTATTCACAAAATTAAACAAAAGCAGTCATGCAAATATCTTATTTAACACAGCACAGCAAAATGTGTTGCACCATTCAATCCCGCTCGTCCAGACGGGGAGAATTCAATCACATTCATTCGATGCGACGTTTCTTATGGGATTTAATGAACGACAACATTTTGACCCCAAATCGAGAGGATTCTGGGATGTTTGTGGTTTTTTGGTAATAACTCTGGAAGAAAACGTCTCAGACCCATCAAGATGGTACTCGTACTGCTCGCCTCATCGAGAGGAATCCAAAGATATGAGTGGTTAAGCTATGGAATATAAAATGGACGATCGACCAATAAAACAACATGTATTATGGGGATGAATGCTTTTTTCTATTCACAAAATAAAACAAAAGCAGTCATGCAAATATCTTATTTAACACAGCACAGCAAAATCTGTTGCACCACTAAATCCCGCTCATCCAGACGGGGAGAATTAAATCGCATTTATTCGATGCGACGTTTCTTATGGGATTTAATGAACGACAACATTTTGACCCCAAACCGAGAGGATTCTGGGATGTTTGTGGTTTTTTGGTAATAACTCTGGAAGGAAACGTCGCAGACCCACCAAGGTGGTACTCGTACTGCTCGCCTCATCGAGAGGAATCCAAAGATATGAGCGGTTAAGCTATGGGATATAAAATGGACGATCGACCAATAAAACAACATGTATTATGGGGTTGAATACTTTTTTCTATTCACAAAATTAAACAAAAGCAGTCATGCAAATATCTTATTTAACACAGCACAGCAAAATGTGTTGCACCATTCAATCCCGCTCGTCCAGACGGGGAGAATTCAATCACATTCATTCGATGCGACGTTTCTTATGGGATTTAATGAACGACAACATTTTGACCCCAAACCGAGAGGATTCTGGGATGTTTGTGGTTTTTTGGTAATAACTCTGGAAGAAAACGTCTCAGACCCATCAAGATGGTACTCGTACTGCTCGCCTCATCGAGAGGAATCCAAAGATATGAGTGGTTAAGCTATGGAATATAAAATGGACGATCGACCAATAAAACAACATGTATTATGGGGATGAATGCTTTTTTCTATTCACAAAATAAAACAAAAGCAGTCATGCAAATATCTTATTTAACACAGCACAGCAAAATCTGTTGCACCATTAAATCCCGCTCATCCAGACGGGGAGAATTAAATCGCATTTATTCGATGCGACGTTTCTTATGGGATTGAATGAGCGACAACATTTTGACCCCAAACCGAGAGGATTCTGGGATGTTTGTGGTTTTTTGGAAACAACTCTGGAAGGAAACGTCGCAGACCCATCAAGGTGTTACTCGTACTGCTCGCCTCATCGAGTGGAATCCAAAGATATGAGTGGTTAAGCTATGCGATATGAAATGGACGAGCGACCAATAAAACAACATGTATTATGGGGTTGAATGCGTTTTGCTATTCACAAAATAAAACAAAAGCAGTCATGCAAATATCTGCTTTAACACAGCACAGCAAAATCAGTTGCACCATTCAATCCCGCTCGTCCAGACGGGGAGAATTCAATCACATTTATTCGATGCGACGTTTCTAATGGGATTTAATGAGCGACAACATTTTGACCCCAAACCGAGAGGATTCTGGGATGTTTGTGGTTTTTTTGTAATAACTCTGGAAGGAAACGTCGCAGACCCATCAAGGTGGTACGCGTACTGCTCGCCTCATCGAGAGGAATCCAACGATATGAGTGGTTAAGCTATGGGATATGAAATGGACGAGCGACCAATAAAACAACTTTTATTATGGGGTTGAATGCTTTTTGCTATTCACAAAATAAAACAAATGCAGTCATGCAAATATCTGTTTTAACACAGCACAGCAAAAATCAGTTACACCATTCAATTCCGCTCGTCCAGACGGGGAGAATTCAATCACATTTATTCGATGCGACGTTTCTTATGGGATTTAATGAGCGACAACATTTTGACCCCAAACCGAGAGGATTCTGGGATGTTTGTGGTGTTTTTGTAATAACTATGGAAGGAAACGTCGCAGACCCACCAAGGTGGTACTCGTACTGCTCGCCTCATCGAGAGGAATCCAAAGATATGAGTGCTTAAGCTATGGGATATGAAATGGACGAGCGACCAATAAAACAACATGTATTATGGGGTTGAATGCTTTTTGCTATTCACAAAATAAAACCAAAGCAGTAATGCAAATATCTGATTTAACACAGCACAGCAAAATCAGTTGCACCATTCAGTTCTGCTCGTCCAGACGGGGAGAATTCAATCACATTTTTTCGATGCGACGTTTCTTATGGGATTGAATGAGCGACAACATTTTGACCCCAAACCGAGAGGATTCTGGGATGTTTGTGGTTTTTTGGTAACAACTCTGGAAGGAAACGTCGCAGACCCATCAAGGTGGTACTCGTACTGCTCGCCTCATCGAGTGGAATCCAAAGATATGAGTGGTTAAGCTATGCGATATGAAATGGACGAGCGACCAATAAAACAACATGTATTATGGGGTTGAATGCGTTTTGCTATTCACAAAATAAAACAAAAGCAGTCATGCAAATATCTGTTTTAACACAGCACAGCAAAATCAGTTGCACCATTCAATCCCGCTCTTCCAGACGGGGAGAATTCAATGACATTTATTCGATGCGACGTTTCTTATGGGATTTAATGAGCGACAACATTTTGACCCCAAACCGAGAGGATTCTGGAATGTTTGTGTTTTTTTTGTAACAACTCTGGAAGGAAACGTCGCAGACCCATCAAGGTGGTACTCGTACTGCTAGACTCATCGAGTGGAATCCAAAGATATGAGTGGTTAAGCTATGGGATATGAAATGGACGATCGACCAATAAAACAACATGTATTATGGGGTTGAATACTTTTTTCTATTCACAAAATTAAACAAAAGCAGTCATGCAAATATCTTATTTAACACAGCACAGCAAAATGTGTTGCACCATTCAATCCCGCTCGTCCAGACGGGGAGAATTCAATCACATTCATTCGATGCGACGTTTCTTATGGGATTTAATGAACGACAACATTTTGACCCCAAACCGAGAGGATTCTGGGATGTTTGTGGTTTTTTGGTAATAACTCTGGAAGAAAACGTCTCAGACCCATCAAGATGGTACTCGTACTGCTCGCCTCATCGAGAGGAATCCAAAGATATGAGTGGTTAAGCTATGGAATATAAAATGGACGATCGACCAATAAAACAACATGTATTATGGGGATGAATGCTTTTTTCTATTCACAAAATAAAACAAAAGCAGTCATGCAAATATCTTATTTAACACAGCACAGCAAAATCTGTTGCACCATTAAATCCCGCTCATCCAGACGGGGAGAATTAAATCGCATTTATTCGATGCGACGTTTCTTATGGGATTGAATGAGCGACAACATTTTGACCCCAAACCGAGAGGATTCTGGGATGTTTGTGGTTTTTTGGAAACAACTCTGGAAGGAAACGTCGCAGACCCATCAAGGTGTTACTCGTACTGCTCGCCTCATCGAGTGGAATCCAAAGATATGAGTGGTTAAGCTATGCGATATGAAATGGACGAGCGACCAATAAAACAACATGTATTATGGGGTTGAATGCGTTTTGCTATTCACAAAATAAAACAAAAGCAGTCATGCAAATATCTGCTTTAACACAGCACAGCAAAATCAGTTGCACCATTCAATCCCGCTCGTCCAGACGGGGAGAATTCAATCACATTTATTCGATGCGACGTTTCTAATGGGATTTAATGAGCGACAACATTTTGACCCCAAACCGAGAGGATTCTGGGATGTTTGTGGTTTTTTTGTAATAACTCTGGAAGGAAACGTCGCAGACCCATCAAGGTGGTACGCGTACTGCTCGCCTCATCGAGAGGAATCCAACGATATGAGTGGTTAAGCTATGGGATATGAAATGGACGAGCGACCAATAAAACAACTTTTATTATGGGGTTGAATGCTTTTTGCTATTCACAAAATAAAACAAATGCAGTCATGCAAATATCTGTTTTAACACAGCACAGCAAAAATCAGTTACACCATTCAATTCCGCTCGTCCAGACGGGGAGAATTCAATCACATTTATTCGATGCGACGTTTCTTATGGGATTTAATGAGCGACAACATTTTGACCCCAAACCGAGAGGATTCTGGGATGTTTGTGGTGTTTTTGTAATAACTATGGAAGGAAACGTCGCAGACCCACCAAGGTGGTACTCGTACTGCTCGCCTCATCGAGAGGAATCCAAAGATATGAGTGCTTAAGCTATGGGATATGAAATGGACGAGCGACCAATAAAACAACATGTATTATGGGGTTGAATGCTTTTTGCTATTCACAAAATAAAACCAAAGCAGTAATGCAAATATCTGATTTAACACAGCACAGCAAAATCAGTTGCACCATTCAGTTCTGCTCGTCCAGACGGGGAGAATTCAATCACATTTTTTCGATGCGACGTTTCTTATGGGATTGAATGAGCGACAACATTTTGACCCCAAACCGAGAGGATTCTGGGATGTTTGTGGTTTTTTGGTAACAACTCTGGAAGGAAACGTCGCAGACCCATCAAGGTGGTACTCGTACTGCTCGCCTCATCGAGTGGAATCCAAAGATATGAGTGGTTAAGCTATGCGATATGAAATGGACGAGCGACCAATAAAACAACATGTATTATGGGGTTGAATGCGTTTTGCTATTCACAAAATAAAACAAAAGCAGTCATGCAAATATCTGTTTTAACACAGCACAGCAAAATCAGTTGCACCATTCAATCCCGCTCTTCCAGACGGGGAGAATTCAATGACATTTATTCGATGCGACGTTTCTTATGGGATTTAATGAGCGACAACATTTTGACCCCAAACCGAGAGGATTCTGGAATGTTTGTGTTTTTTTTGTAACAACTCTGGAAGAAAACGTCTCAGACCCATCAAGATGGTACTCGTACTGCTCGCCTCATCGAGAGGAATCCAAAGATATGAGTGGTTAAGCTATGGAATATAAAATGGACGATCGACCAATAAAACAACATGTATTATGGGGATGAATGCTTTTTTCTATTCACAAAATAAAACAAAAGCAGTCATGCAAATATCTTATTTAACACAGCACAGCAAAATCTGTTGCACCACAAAATCCCGCTCATCCAGACGGGGAGAATTAAATCGCATTTATTCGATGCGACGTTTCTTATGGGATTTAATGAACGACAACATTTTGACCCCAAACCGAGAGGATTCTGGGATGTTTGTGGTTTTTTGGTAATAACTCTGGAAGGAAACGTCGCAGACCCACCAAGGTGGTACTCGTACTGCTCGCCTCATCGAGAGGAATCCAAAGATATGAGCGGTTAAGCTATGGGATATAAAATGGACGATCGACCAATAAAACAACATGTATTATGGGGTTGAATACTTTTTTCTATTCACAAAATTAAACAAAAGCAGTCATGCAAATATCTTATTTAACACAGCACAGCAAAATGTGTTGCACCATTCAATCCCGCTCGTCCAGACGGGGAGAATTCAATCACATTCATTCGATGCGACGTTTCTTATGGGATTTAATGAACGACAACATTTTGACCCCAAACCGAGAGGATTCTGGGATGTTTGTGGTTTTTTGGTAATAACTCTGGAAGAAAACGTCTCAGACCCATCAAGGTGGTACTCGTACTGCTCGCCTCATCGAGAGGAATCCAAAGATATGAGTGGTTAAGCTATGGAATATAAAATGGACGATCGACCAATAAAACAACATGTATTATGGGGATGAATGCTTTTTTCTATTCACAAAATAAAACAAAAGCAGTCATGCAAATATCTTATTTAACACAGCACAGCAAAATCTGTTGCACCATTAAATCCCGCTCATCCAGACGGGGAGAATTAAATCGCATTTATTCGATGCGACGTTTCTTATGGGATTTAATGAACGACAACATTTTTACCCCAAACCGAGAGGATTCTGGGATGTTTGTGGTTTTTTGGTAATAACTCTGGAAGGAAACGTCGCAGACCCACCAAGGTGGTACTCGTACTGCTCGCCTCATCGAGAGGAATCCAAAGATATGAGTGGTTAAGCTATGGGATATAAAATGGACGATCGACCAATAAAACAACATGTATTATGGGGTTGAATACTTTTTTCTATTCACAAAATTAAACAAAAGCAGTCATGCAAATATCTTATTTAACACAGCACAGCAAAATGTGTTGCACCATTCAATCCCGCTCGTCCAGACGGGGAGAATTCAATCACATTCATTCGATGCGACGTTTCTTATGGGATTTAATGAGCGACAACATTTTGACCCCAAACCGAGAGGATTCTGGGAAGTTTGTGGTTTTTTGGTAATAACTCTGGAAGGAAACGTCGCAGACCCATCAAGGTGGTACTCGTACTGCTCGCCTCATCGAGTGGAATCCAAAGATATGAGTGGTTAAGCTATGGGATATGAAATGGACGAGCGACCAATAAAACAACATGTATTATGGGGTTGAATGCTTTTTGCTATTCACAAAATAAAACAAAAGCAGTCATGCAAATATCTGAGTTAACACAGCACAGCAAAATCTGTTGCACCATTAAATCCCGCTCATCCAGACGGGGAGAATTAAATCGCATTTATTCGATGCGACGTTTCTTATGGGATTTAATGAACGACAACATTTTGACCCCAAACCGAGAGGATTCTGGGATGTTTGTGGTTTTTTTGTAATAACTCTGGAAGGAAACGTCGAGACCCATGAAGGTGGTACTCGTACTGCTCGCCTCATCGAGTAGAATCCAAAGATATGAGTGGTTAAGCTATCGGTTATGAAATGGACGAGCGACCAATAAAACAACATGTATTATGGGGTTGAATGCGCTTTGCTATTCACAAAATAAAACAAAAGCAGTCATGCAAATATCTGTTTTAACACAGCACAGCAAAATCAGTTGCACCATTCAATCCCGCTCGTCCATACGGGGAGAATTCAATCACATTTATTCGATGCGACGTTTCTTATGGGATTTAATGAGCGACAACATTTTGACCCCAAACCGAGAGGATTCTGGGATGTTTGTGGTTTTTTTGTAATAACTCTGGAAGGAAACGTCGCAGACCCATCAAGGTGGTACTCGTACTGCTCGCCTCATCGAGAGGAATCCAAAGATATGAGTGGTTAAGCTATGGGATATGAAATGGACGAGCGACCAATAAAAAAACATGTATTTTGGGGTTGAATGCTTTTTGATATTCACAAAATAAAACAAATGCAGTCATGCAAATATCTGTTTTAACACAGCACAGCAAAAATCAGATACACCATTCAATTCCGCTCGTCCAGACGGGGAGAATTCAATCACATTTATTCGATGCGACGTTTCTTATGGGATTTAATGAGCGACAACATTTTGACCCCAAACCGAGAGGATTCTGGGATGTTTGTGGTTTTTTTGTAATAACTCTGGAAGGAAACGTCGCAGACCCATCAAGGTGGTACTCGTACTGCTCGCCTCATCGAGTGGAATCCAAAGATATGAGTGGTTAAGCTATGCGATATGAAATGGACGAGCGACCAATAAAACAACATGTATTATGGGGTTGAATGCGTTTTGCTATTCACAAAATAAAACAAAAGCAGTCATGCAAATATCTGCTTTAACACAGCACAGCAAAATCAGTTGCACCATTCAATCCCGCTCGTCCAGACGGGGAGAATTCAATCACATTTTTTCGATGCGACGTTTCTTATGGGATTGAATGAGCGACAACATTTTGACCCCAAACCGAGAGGATTCTGGGATGTTTGTGGTTTTTTTGTAATAACTCTGGAAGGAAACGTCGCAGACCCATCAAGGTGGTACTCGTACTGCTCGCCTCATCGAGAGGAATCCAAAGATATGAGTGGTTAAGCTATGGGATATGAAATGGACGAGCGACCAATAAAAAAACATGTATTTTGGGGTTGAATGCTTTTTGATATTCACAAAATAAAACAAATGCAGTCATGCAAATATCTGTTTTAACACAGCACAGCAAAAATCAGATACACCATTCAATTCCGCTCGTCCAGACGGGGAGAATTCAATCACATTTATTCGATGCGACGTTTCTTATGGGATTTAATGAGCGACAACATTTTGACCCCAAACCGAGAGGATTCTGGGATGTTTGTGGTTTTTTTGTAATAACTCTGGAAGGAAACGTCGCAGACCCATCAAGGTGGTACTCGTACTGCTCGCCTCATCGAGTGGAATCCAAAGATATGAGTGGTTAAGCTATGCGATATGAAATGGACGAGCGACCAATAAAACAACATGTATTATGGGGTTGAATGCGTTTTGCTATTCACAAAATAAAACAAAAGCAGTCATGCAAATATCTGCTTTAACACAGCACAGCAAAATCAGTTGCACCATTCAATCCCGCTCGTCCAGACGGGGAGAATTCAATCACATTTTTTCGATGCGACGTTTCTTATGGGATTGAATGAGCGACAACATTTTGACCCCAAACCGAGAGGATTCTGGGATGTTTGTGGTTTTTTTGTAATAACTCTGGAAGGAAACGTCGCAGACCCATCAAGGTGGTACGCGTACTGCTCGCCTCATCGAGAGGAATCCAAAGATATGAGTGGTTAAGCTATGGGATATGAAATGGACGAGCGACCAATAAAAAAACATGTATTATGGGGTTGAATACTTTTTTCTATTCACAAAATTAAACAAAAGCAGTCATGCAAATATCTTATTTAACACAGCACAGCAAAATGTGTTGCACCATTCAATCCCGCTCGTCCAGACGGGGAGAATTCAATCACATTCATTCGATGCGACGTTTCTTATGGGATTTAATGAGCGACAACATTTTGACCCCAAACCGAGAGGATTCTGGGAAGTTTGTGGTTTTTTGGTAATAACTCTGGAAGGAAACGTCGCAGACCCATCAAGGTGGTACTCGTACTGCTCGCCTCATCGAGTGGAATCCAAAGATATGAGTGGTTAAGCTATGGGATATGAAATGGACGAGCGACCAATAAAACAACATGTATTATGGGGTTGAATGCTTTTTGCTATTCACAAAATAAAACAAAAGCAGTCATGCAAATATCTGAGTTAACACAGCACAGCAAAATCTGTTGCACCATTAAATCCCGCTCATCCAGACGGGGAGAATTAAATCGCATTTATTCGATGCGACGTTTCTTATGGGATTTAATGAACGACAACATTTTGACCCCAAACCGAGAGGATTCTGGGATGTTTGTGGTTTTTTTGTAATAACTCTGGAAGGAAACGTCGAGACCCATGAAGGTGGTACTCGTACTGCTCGCCTCATCGAGTAGAATCCAAAGATATGAGTGGTTAAGCTATCGGTTATGAAATGGACGAGCGACCAATAAAACAACATGTATTATGGGGTTGAATGCGCTTTGCTATTCACAAAATAAAACAAAAGCAGTCATGCAAATATCTGTTTTAACACAGCACAGCAAAATCAGTTGCACCATTCAATCCCGCTCGTCCATACGGGGAGAATTCAATCACATTTATTCGATGCGACGTTTCTTATGGGATTGAATGAGCGACAACATTTTGACCCCAAACCGAGAGGATTCTGGGATGTTTGTGGTTTTTTTGTAATAACTCTGGAAGGAAACGTCGCAGACCCATCAAGGTGGTACTCGTACTGCTCGCCTCATCGAGAGGAATCCAAAGATATGAGTGGTTAAGCTATGGGATATGAAATGGACGAGCGACCAATAAAAAAACATGTATTTTGGGGTTGAATGCTTTTTGATATTCACAAAATAAAACAAATGCAGTCATGCAAATATCTGTTTTAACACAGCACAGCAAAAATCAGATACACCATTCAATTCCGCTCGTCCAGACGGGGAGAATTCAATCACATTTATTCGATGCGACGTTTCTTATGGGATTTAATGAGCGACAACATTTTGACCCCAAACCGAGAGGATTCTGGGATGTTTGTGGTTTTTTTGTAATAACTCTGGAAGGAAACGTCGCAGACCCATCAAGGTGGTACTCGTACTGCTCGCCTCATCGAGTGGAATCCAAAGATATGAGTGGTTAAGCTATGCGATATGAAATGGACGAGCGACCAATAAAACAACATGTATTATGGGGTTGAATGCGTTTTGCTATTCACAAAATAAAACAAAAGCAGTCATGCAAATATCTGCTTTAACACAGCACAGCAAAATCAGTTGCACCATTCAATCCCGCTCGTCCAGACGGGGAGAATTCAATCACATTTTTTCGATGCGACGTTTCTTATGGGATTGAATGAGCGACAACATTTTGACCCCAAACCGAGAGGATTCTGGGATGTTTGTGGTTTTTTTGTAATAACTCTGGAAGGAAACGTCGCAGACCCATCAAGGTGGTACGCGTACTGCTCGCCTCATCGAGAGGAATCCAAAGATATGAGTGGTTAAGCTATGGGATATGAAATGGACGAGCGACCAATAAAACAACTTTTATTATGGGGTTGAATGCTTTTTGCTATTCACAAAATAAAACAAATGCAGTCATGCAAATATCTGTTTTAACACAGCACAGCAAAAATCAGTTACACCATTCAATTCCGCTCGTCCAGACGGGGAGAATTCAATCACATTTATTCGATGCGACGTTTCTTATGGGATTTAATGAGCGACAACATTTTGACCCCAAACCGAGAGGATTCTGGGATGTTTGTGGTGTTTTTGTAATAACTCTGGAAGGAAACGTCGCACACCCATCAAGGTGGTACTCGTACTGCTCGCCTCATCGAGAGGAATCCAAAGATATGAGAGGTTAAGCTATGGGATATGAAATGGACGAGCGACCAATAAAACAACATGTATTTTGGGGTTGAATGCTTTTTGCTATTCACAAAATAAAACAAAAGCAGTCATGCAAATATCTGTTTTAACACAGCACAGCAAAATCAGTTGCACCATTCAATCCCGCTCGTCCAGACGGGGAGAATTCAATCACATTTATTCGATGCGACGTTTCTTATGGGATTGAATGAGCGACAACATTTTGACCCCAAACCGAGAGGATTCTGGGATGTTTGTGGTTTTTTTGTAATAACTCTGGAAGGAAACGTCGCAGACCCATCAAGGTGGTACTCGTACTGCTCGCCTCATCGAGAGGAATCCAAAGATATGAGTGGTTAAGCTATGGGATATGAAATGGACGAGCGACCAATAAAAAAACATGTATTTTGGGGTTGAATGCTTTTTGATATTCACAAAATAAAACAAATGCAGTCATGCAAATATCTGATTTAACACAGCACAGCAAAAATCAGATACACCATTCAATTCCGCTCGTCCAGACGGGGAGAATTCAATCACATTTATTCGATGCGACGTTTCTTATGGGATTTAATGAGCGACAACATTTTGACCCCAAACCGAGAGGATTCTGGGATGTTTGTGGTTTTTTTGTAATAACTCTGGAAGGAAACGTCGCAGACCCATCAAGGTGGTACGCGTACTGCTCGCCTCATCGAGAGGAATCCAAAGATATGAGTGGTTAAGCTATGGGATATGAAATGGACGAGCGACCAATAAAACAACTTTTATTATGGGGTTGAATGCTTTTTGCTATTCACAAAATAAAACAAATGCAGTCATGCAAATATCTGTTTTAACACAGCACAGCAAAAATCAGTTACACCATTCAATTCCGCTCGTCCAGACGGGGAGAATTCAATCACATTTATTCAATGCGACGTTTCTTATGGGATTTAATGAGCGACAACATTTTGACCCCAAACCGAGAGGATTCTGGGATGTTTGTGGTTTTTTTGTAATAACTCTGGAAGGAAACGTCGCACACCCATCAAGGTGGTACTCGTACTGCTCGCCTCATCGAGAGGAATCCAAAGATATGAGAGGTTAAGCTATGGGATATGAAATGGACGAGCGACCAATAAAACAACATGTATTTTGGGGTTGAATGCTTTTTGCTATTCACAAAATAAAACAAAAGCAGTCATGCAAATATCTGTTTTAACACAGCACAGCAAAATCAGTTGCACCATTCAATCCCGCTCGTCCAGACGGGGAGAATTCAATCACATTTTTTGATGCGACGTTTCTTATGGGATTTAATGAGCGACAACATTTTGACCCCAAACCGAGAGGATTCTGGGATGTTTGTGGTTTTTTTGTAATAACTCTGGAAGGAAACGTCGCAGACCCATCAAGGTGGTACGCGTACTGCTCGCCTCATCGAGAGGAATCCAAAGATATGAGTGGTTAAGCTATGGGATATGAAATGGACGAGCGACCAATAAAACAACATGTATTTTGGGGTTGAATGCTTTTTGCTATTCACAAAATAAAACAAAAGCAGTCATGCAAATATCTGTTTTAACACAGCACAGCAAAATCAGTTGCACCATTCAATCCCGCTCGTCCAGACGGGGAGAATTCAATCACATTTTTTCGATGCGACGTTTCTTATGGGATTTAATGAGCGACAACATTTTGACCCCAAACCGAGAGGATTCTGGGATGTTTGTGGTTTTTTTGTAATAACTCTGGAAGGAAACGTCGCAGACCCATCAAGGTGGTACTCGTACTGCTCGCCTCATCGAGAGGAATCCAAAGATATGAGTGCTTAAGCTATGGGATATGAAATTTGACGAGCGACCAATAAAACAACATGTATTATGGGGTTGAATGCTTTTTGCTATTCACAAAATAAAACCAAAGCAGTAATGCAAATATCTGGGTTAACACAGCACAGCAAAATCAGTTGCACCATTCAATTCTGCTCGTCCAGACGGGGAGAATTCAATCACATTTTTTCGATGCGACGTTTCTTATGGGATTTAATGAGCGACAACATTTTGACCCCAAACCGAGAGGATTCTGGGATGTTTGTGGTTTTTTTGTAATAACTCTGGAAGGAAACGTCGAGACCCATCAAGGTGGTACTCGTTCTGCTCGCCTCATCGAGTAGAATCCAAAGATATGAGTGGTTAAGCTATCGGTTATGAAATGGACGAGCGACCAATAAAACAACATGTATTATGGGGTTGAATGCGTTTTGCTATTCACAAAATAAAACAAAAGCAGTCATGCAAATATCTGTTTTAACACAGCACAGCAAAATCAGTTGCACCATTCAATCCCGCTCGTCCATACGGGGAGAATTCAATCACATTTATTCGATGCGACGTTTCTTATGGGATTTAATGAGCGACAACATTTTGACCCCAAACCGAGAGGATTCTGGGATGTTTGTGGTTTTTTTGTAATAACTCTGGAAGGAAACGTCGCAGACCCATCAAGGTGGTACTCGTACTGCTCGCCTCATCGAGAGGAATCCAAAGATATGAGTGGTTAAGCTATGGGATATGAAATGGACGAGCGACCAATAAAAAAACATGTATTTTGGGGTTGAATGCTTTTTGCTATTCACAAAATAAAACAAATGCAGTCATGCAAATATCTGTTTTAACACAGCACAGCAAAAATCAGTTACACCATTCAATTCCGCTCGTCCAGACGGGGAGAATTCAATCACATTTATTCGATGCGACGTTTCTTATGGGATTTAATGAGCGACAACATTTTGACCCCAAACCGAGAGTATTCTGGGATGTTTGTGGTTTTTTTGTAATAACTCTGGAAGGAAACGTCGCAGACCCATCAAGGTGGTACTCGTACTGCTCGCCTCATCGAGAGGAATCCAAAGATATGAGTGCTTAAGCTATGGGATATGAAATGGACGAGCGACCAATAAAACAACATGTATTATGGGGTTGAATGCTTTTTGCTATTCACAAAATAAAACCAAATCAGTAATGCAAATATCTGATTTAACACAGCACAGCAAAATCAGTTGCACCATTCAATTCTGCTCGTCCAGACGGGGAGAATTCAATCACATTTTTTCGATGCGATGTTTCTTATGGGATTGAATGAGCGACAACATTTTGACCCCAAGCCGAGAGGATTCTGGGATGTTTGTGGTTTTTTTGTAATAACTCTGGAAGGAAACGTCGCAGACCCATCAAGGTTGTACTCGTACTGCTCGCCTCATCGAGTAGAATCCAAAGATATGAGTGGTTAAGCTATCGGTTATGAAATGGACGAGCGACCAATAAAACAACATGTATTATGGGGTTGAATGCGTTTTGCTATTCACAAAATAAAACAAAAGCAGTAATGCAAATATCTGATTTAACATAGCACAGCAAAATCAGTTGCACCATTCAATTCTGCTCGTCCAGACGGGGAGAATTCAATCACATTTTTTCGATGCGACGTTTCTTATGGGATTGAATGAGCGACAACATTTTGACCCCAAACCGAGAGGATTCTGGGATGTTTGTGGTTTTTTTGTAATAACTCTGGAAGGAAACGTCGCAGACCCATCAAGGTGGTACGCATACTGCTCGCCTCATCGAGAGGAATCCAAACATATGAGTGCTTAAGCTATGGGATATGAATTGGACGAGCGACCAATAAAACAACATGTATTATGGGGTTGAATGCTTTTTGCTATTCACAAAATAAAACCAAAGCAGTAATGCAAATATCTGATTTAACACAGCACAGCAAAATCAGTTGCACCATTCAATTCTGCTCGTCCAGACGGGGAGAATTCAATCACATTTTTTCGATGCGACGTTTCTTATGGGATTGAATGAGCGACAACATTTTGACCCCAAACCGAGAGGATTCTGGGATGTTTGTGGTTTTTTGGTAACAACTCTGGAAGGAAACGTCGCAGATCCATCAAGGTGTTACTCGTACTGCTCGCCTCATCGAGTGGAATCCAAAGATATGAGTGGTTAAGCTATGCGATATGAAATGGACGAGCGACCAATAAAACAACATGTATTATGGGGTTGAATGCGTTTTGCTATTCACAAAATAAAACAAGACCAGTCATGCAAATATCTGCTTTAACACAGCACAGCAAAATCAGTTGCACCATTCAATCCCGCTCGTCCAGACGGGGAGAATTCAATCACATTTATTCGATGCGACGTTTCTTATGGGATTTAATGATCGACAACATTTTGACCCCAAACCGAGAGGATTCTGGGATGTTTGTGGTTTTTTTGTAATAACTCTGGAAGGAAACGTCGCAGACCCATCAAGGTGGTACGCGTACTGCTCGCCTCATCGAGAGGAATCCAAAGATATGAGTGGTTAAGCTATGGGATATGAAATGGACGAGCGACCAATAAAACAACTTTTATTATGGGGTTGAATGCTTTTTGCTATTCACAAAATAAAACAAATGCAGTCATGCAAATATCTGTTTTAACACAGCACAGCAAAAATCAGTTACACCATTCAATTCCGCTCGTCCAGACGGGGAGAATTCAATCACATTTATTCGATGCGACGTTTCTTATGGGATTTAATGAGCGACAACATTTTGACCCCAAACCGAGAGGATTCTGGGATGTTTGTGGTGTTTTTGTAATAACTCTGGAAGGAAACGTCGCAGACCCATCAAGGTGGTACTCGTACTGCTCGCCTCATTGAGAGGAATCCAAAGATATGAGTGCTTAAGCTATGGGATATGAAATGGACGAGCGACCAATAAAACAACATGTATTATGGGGTTGAATGCTTTTTGCTATTCACAAAATAAAACCAAAGCAGTAATGTAAATATCTGATTTAACACAGCACAGCAAAATCAGTTGCACCATTCAATTCTGCTCGTCCAGACGGGGAGAATTCAATCACATTTTTTCGATGCGACGTTTCTTATGGGATTGAATGAGCGACAACATTTTGACCCCAAACCGAGAGGATTCTGGGATGTTTGTGGTTTTTTGGTAACAACTCTGGAAGGAAACGTCGCAGACCCATCAAGTTGGTACTCATACTGCTCGCCTCATCGAGTGGAATCCAAAGATATGAGTGGTTAAGCTATGGGATATGAAATGGACGAGCGACCAATGAAACAACATGTATTATGGGGTTGAATGCGTTTTGCTATTCACAAAATAAAACAAAAGCAGTCATGCAAATATCTGTTTTAACACAGCACAGCAAAATCAGTTGCACCATTAAATCCCGCTCGTCCAGACGGGGAGAATTAAATCACATTTATTCGATGCGACGTTTCTTATGGGATTTAATGAGCGACAACATTTTGACCCCAAACCGAGAGGATTCTGGGATGTTTGTGGTTTTTTTGTAATAACTCTGGAAGGAAACGTCGCAGACCCATCAAGGTGGTACGCGTACTGCTCGCCTCATCGAGAGGAATCCAAAGATATGAGTGGTTAAGCTATGGGATATGAAATGGACGAGCGACCAATAAAACAACTTTTATTATGGGGTTGAATGCTTTTTGCTATTCACAAAATAAAACAAATGCAGTCATGCAAATATCTGTTTTAACACAGCACAGCAAAAATCAGTTACACCATTCAATTCCGCTCGTCCAGACGGGGAGAATTCAATCACATTTATTCGATGCGACGTTTCTTATGGGATTTAATGAGCGACAACATTTTGACCCCAAACCGAGAGGATTCTGGGATGTTTGTGGTGTTTTTGTAATAACTCTGGAAGGAAACGTCGCAGACCCATCAAGGTGGTACTCGTACTGCTCGCCTCATCGAGAGGAATCCAAAGATATGAGTGCTTAAGCTATGGGATATGAAATGGACGAGCGACCAATAAAACAACATGTATTATGGGGTTGAATGCTTTTTGCTATTCACAAAATAAAACCAAAGCAGTAATGTAAATATCTGATTTAACACAGCACAGCAAAATCAGTTGCACCATTCAATTCTGCTCGTCCAGACGGGGAGAATTCAATCACATTTTTTCGATGCGACGTTTCTTATGGGATTGAATGAGCGACAACATTTTGACCCCAAACCGAGAGGATTCTGGGATGTTTGTGGTTTTTTGGTAACAACTCTGGAAGGAAACGTCGCAGACCCATCAAGTTGGTACTCATACTGCTCGCCTCATCGAGTGGAATCCATAGATATGAGTGGTTAAGCTATGGGATATGAAATGGACGAGCGACCAATGAAACAACATGTATTATGGGGTTGAATGCGTTTTGCTATTCACAAAATAAAACAAAAGCAGTCATGCAAATATCTGTTTTAACACAGCACAGCAAAATCAGTTGCACCATTAAATCCCGCTCGTCCAGACGGGGAGAATTAAATCACATTTATTCGATGCGACGTTTCTTATGGGATTTAATGAGCGACAACATTTTGACCCCAAACCGAGAGGATTCTGGGATGTTTGTGGTTTTTTTGTAATAACTATGGAAGGAAACGTCGCAGACCCATCAAGGTGGTACTCGTACTGCTCGCCTCATCGAGAGGAATCCAAAGATATGAGTGCTTAAGCTATGGGATATGAAATGGACGAGCGACCAATAAAACAACATGTATTATGGGGTTGAATGCTTTTTGCTATTCACAAAATAAAACCAAAGCAGTAATGCAAATATCTGATTTAACACAGCACAGCAAAATCAGTTGCACCATTCAATTCTGCTCGTCCAGACGGGGAGAATTCAATCACATTTTTTCGATGTGACGTTTCTTATGGGATTGAATGAGCGACAACATTTTGACCCCAAACCGAGAGGATTCTGGGATGTTTGTGGTTTTTTGGAAACAACTCTGGAAGGAAACGTCGCAGACCCATCAAGGTGTTACTCGTACTGCTCGCCTCATCGAGTGGAATCCAAAGATATGAGTGGTTAAGCTATGCGATATGAAATGGACGAGCGACCAATAAAACAACATGTATTATGGGGTTGAATGCGTTTTGCTATTCACAAAATAAAACAAAAGCAGTCATGCAAATATCTGCTTTAACACAGCACAGCAAAATCAGTTGCACCATTCAATCCCGCTCGTCCAGACGGGGAGAATTCAATCACATTTATTCGATGCGACGTTTCTTATGGGATTTAATGAGCGACAACATTTTGACCCCAAACCGAGAGGATTCTGGGATGTTTGTGGTTTTTTTGTAATAACTCTGGAAGGAAACGTCGCAGACCCATCAAGGTGGTACGCGTACTGCTCGCCTCATCGAGAGGAATCCAAAGATATGAGTGGTTAAGCTATGGGATATGAAATGGACGAGCGACCAATAAAACAACTTTTATTATGGGGTTGAATGCTTTTTGCTATTCACAAAATAAAACAAATGCAGTCATGTAAATATCTGTTTTAACACAGCACAGCAAAAATCAGTTACACCATTCAATTCCGCTCGTCCAGACGGGGAGAATTCAATCACATTTATTCGATGCGACGTTTCTTATGGGATTTAATGAGCGACAACATTTTGACCCCAAACCGAGAGGATTCTGGGATGTTTGTGGTGTTTTTGTAATAACTATGGAAGGAAACGTCGCAGACCCACCAAGGTGGTACTCGTACTGCTCGCCTCATCGAGAGGAATCCAAAGATATGAGTGCTTAAGCTATGGGATATGAAATGGACGAGCGACCAATAAAACAACATGTATTATGGGGTTGAATGCTTTTTGCTATTCACAAAATAAAACCAAAGCAGTAATGCAAATATCTGATTTAACACAGCACAGCAAAATCAGTTGCACCATTCAGTTCTGCTCGTCCAGACGGGGAGAATTCAATCACATTTTTTCGATGCGACGTTTCTTATGGGATTGAATGAGCGACAACATTTTGACCCCAAACCGAGAGGATTCTGGGATGTTTGTGGTTTTTTTGTAATAACTATGGAAGGAAACGTCGCAGACCCATCAAGGTGGTACTCGTACTGCTCGCCTCATCGAGAGGAATCCAAAGATATGAGTGCTTAAGCTATGGGATATGAAATGGACGAGCGACCAATAAAACAACATGTATTATGGGGTTGAATGCTTTTTGCTATTCACAAAATAAAACCAAAGTAGTAATGCAAATATCTGATTTAACACAGCACAGCAAAATCAGTTGCACCATTCAATTCTGCTCGTCCAGACGGGGAGAATTCAATCACATTTTTTCGATGCGACGTTTCTTATGGGATTGAATGAGCGACAACATTTTGACCCCAAACCGAGAGGATTCTGGGATGTTTGTGGTTTATTTGTAATAACTCTGGAAGGAAACGTCGCAGACCCATCAAGGTGGTACGCGTACTGCTCACCTCATCGAGAGGAATCCAAACATATGAGTGCTTAAGCTATGGGATATGAATTGGACGAGCGACCAATAAAACAACATGTATTATGGGGTTGAATGCTTTTTGCTATTCACAAAATAAAACCAAAGCAGTAATGCAAATATCTGATTTAACACAGCACAGCAAAATCAGTTGCACCATTCAATTCTGCTCGTCCAGACGGGGAGAATTCAATCACATTTTTTCGATGCGACGTTTCTTATGGGATTGAATGAGCGACAACATTTTGACCCCAAACCGAGAGGATTCTGGGATGTTTGTGGTTTATTTGTAATAACTCTGGAAGGAAACGTCGCAGACCCATCAAGGTGGTACGCGTACTGCTCACCTCATCGAGAGGAATCCAAACATATGAGTGCTTAAGCTATGGGATATGAATTGGACGAGCGACCAATAAAACAACATGTATTATGGGGTTGAATGCTTTTTGCTATTCACAAAATAAAACCAAAGCAGTAATGCAAATATCTGATTTAACACAGCACAGCAAAATCAGTTGCACCATTCAATTCTGCTCGTCCAGACGGGGAGAATTCAATCACATTTTTTCGATGCGACGTTTCTTATGGGATTGAATGAGCGACAACATTTTGACCCCAAACCGAGAGGATTCTGGGATGTTTGTGGTTTTTTGGAAACAACTCTGGAAGGAAACGTCGCAGACCCATCAAGGTGTTACTCGTACTGCTCGCCTCATCGAGTGGAATCCAAAGATATGAGTGGTTAAGCTATGCGATATGAAATGGACGAGCGACCAATAAAACAACATGTATTATGGGGTTGAATGCGTTTTGCTATTCACAAAATAAAACCAAAGCAGTAATGTAAATATCTGATTTAACACAGCACAGCAAAATCAGTTGCACCATTCAATTCTGCTCGTCCAGACGGGGAGAATTCAATCACATTTTTTCGATGCGACGTTTCTTATGGGATTGAATGAGCGACAACATTTTGACCCCAAACCGAGAGGATTCTGGGATGTTTGTGGTTTTTTGGTAACAACTCTGGAAGGAAACGTCGCAGACCCATCAAGTTGGTACTCATACTGCTCGCCTCATCGAGTGGAATCCATAGATATGAGTGGTTAAGCTATGGGATATGAAATGGACGAGCGACCAATGAAACAACATGTATTATGGGGTTGAATGCGTTTTGCTATTCACAAAATAAAACAAAAGCAGTCATGCAAATATCTGTTTTAACACAGCACAGCAAAATCAGTTGCACCATTAAATCCCGCTCGTCCAGACGGGGAGAATTAAATCACATTTATTCGATGCGACGTTTCTTATGGGATTTAATGAGCGACAACATTTTGACCCCAAACCGAGAGGATTCTGGGATGTTTGTGGTTTTTTTGTAATAACTATGGAAGGAAACGTCGCAGACCCATCAAGGTGGTACTCGTACTGCTCGCCTCATCGAGAGGAATCCAAAGATATGAGTGCTTAAGCTATGGGATATGAAATGGACGAGCGACCAATAAAACAACATGTATTATGGGGTTGAATGCTTTTTGCTATTCACAAAATAAAACCAAAGCAGTAATGCAAATATCTGATTTAACACAGCACAGCAAAATCAGTTGCACCATTCAATTCTGCTCGTCCAGACGGGGAGAATTCAATCACATTTTTTCGATGTGACGTTTCTTATGGGATTGAATGAGCGACAACATTTTGACCCCAAACCGAGAGGATTCTGGGATGTTTGTGGTTTTTTGGAAACAACTCTGGAAGGAAACGTCGCAGACCCATCAAGGTGTTACTCGTACTGCTCGCCTCATCGAGTGGAATCCAAAGATATGAGTGGTTAAGCTATGCGATATGAAATGGACGAGCGACCAATAAAACAACATGTATTATGGGGTTGAATGCGTTTTGCTATTCACAAAATAAAACAAAAGCAGTCATGCAAATATCTGCTTTAACACAGCACAGCAAAATCAGTTGCACCATTCAATCCCGCTCGTCCAGACGGGGAGAATTCAATCACATTTATTCGATGCGACGTTTCTTATGGGATTTAATGAGCGACAACATTTTGACCCCAAACCGAGAGGATTCTGGGATGTTTGTGGTTTTTTTGTAATAACTCTGGAAGGAAACGTCGCAGACCCATCAAGGTGGTACGCGTACTGCTCGCCTCATCGAGAGGAATCCAAAGATATGAGTGGTTAAGCTATGGGATATGAAATGGACGAGCGACCAATAAAACAACTTTTATTATGGGGTTGAATGCTTTTTGCTATTCACAAAATAAAACAAATGCAGTCATGTAAATATCTGTTTTAACACAGCACAGCAAAAATCAGTTACACCATTCAATTCCGCTCGTCCAGACGGGGAGAATTCAATCACATTTATTCGATGCGACGTTTCTTATGGGATTTAATGAGCGACAACATTTTGACCCCAAACCGAGAGGATTCTGGGATGTTTGTGGTGTTTTTGTAATAACTATGGAAGGAAACGTCGCAGACCCACCAAGGTGGTACTCGTACTGCTCGCCTCATCGAGAGGAATCCAAAGATATGAGTGCTTAAGCTATGGGATATGAAATGGACGAGCGACCAATAAAACAACATGTATTATGGGGTTGAATGCTTTTTGCTATTCACAAAATAAAACCAAAGCAGTAATGCAAATATCTGATTTAACACAGCACAGCAAAATCAGTTGCACCATTCAGTTCTGCTCGTCCAGACGGGGAGAATTCAATCACATTTTTTCGATGCGACGTTTCTTATGGGATTGAATGAGCGACAACATTTTGACCCCAAACCGAGAGGATTCTGGGATGTTTGTGGTTTTTTTGTAATAACTATGGAAGGAAACGTCGCAGACCCATCAAGGTGGTACTCGTACTGCTCGCCTCATCGAGAGGAATCCAAAGATATGAGTGCTTAAGCTATGGGATATGAAATGGACGAGCGACCAATAAAACAACATGTATTATGGGGTTGAATGCTTTTTGCTATTCACAAAATAAAACCAAAGTAGTAATGCAAATATCTGATTTAACACAGCACAGCAAAATCAGTTGCACCATTCAATTCTGCTCGTCCAGACGGGGAGAATTCAATCACATTTTTTCGATGCGACGTTTCTTATGGGATTGAATGAGCGACAACATTTTGACCCCAAACCGAGAGGATTCTGGGATGTTTGTGGTTTATTTGTAATAACTCTGGAAGGAAACGTCGCAGACCCATCAAGGTGGTACGCGTACTGCTCACCTCATCGAGAGGAATCCAAACATATGAGTGCTTAAGCTATGGGATATGAATTGGACGAGCGACCAATAAAACAACATGTATTATGGGGTTGAATGCTTTTTGCTATTCACAAAATAAAACCAAAGCAGTAATGCAAATATCTGATTTAACACAGCACAGCAAAATCAGTTGCACCATTCAATTCTGCTCGTCCAGACGGGGAGAATTCAATCACATTTTTTCGATGCGACGTTTCTTATGGGATTGAATGAGCGACAACATTTTGACCCCAAACCGAGAGGATTCTGGGATGTTTGTGGTTTATTTGTAATAACTCTGGAAGGAAACGTCGCAGACCCATCAAGGTGGTACGCGTACTGCTCACCTCATCGAGAGGAATCCAAACATATGAGTGCTTAAGCTATGGGATATGAATTGGACGAGCGACCAATAAAACAACATGTATTATGGGGTTGAATGCTTTTTGCTATTCACAAAATAAAACCAAAGCAGTAATGCAAATATCTGATTTAACACAGCACAGCAAAATCAGTTGCACCATTCAATTCTGCTCGTCCAGACGGGGAGAATTCAATCACATTTTTTCGATGCGACGTTTCTTATGGGATTGAATGAGCGACAACATTTTGACCCCAAACCGAGAGGATTCTGGGATGTTTGTGGTTTTTTGGAAACAACTCTGGAAGGAAACGTCGCAGACCCATCAAGGTGTTACTCGTACTGCTCGCCTCATCGAGTGGAATCCAAAGATATGAGTGGTTAAGCTATGCGATATGAAATGGACGAGCGACCAATAAAACAACATGGATTATGGGGTTGAATGCGTTTTGCTATTCACAAAATAAAACAAAAGCAGTCATGCAAATATCTGCTTTAACACAGCACAGCAAAATCAGTTGCACCATTCAATCCCGCTCGTCCAGACGGGGAGAATTCAATCACATTTATTCGATGCGACGTTTCTTATGGGATTTAATGAGCGACAACATTTTGACCCCAAACCGAGAGGATTCTGGGATGTTTGTGGTTTTTTTGTAATAACTCTGGAAGGAAACGTCGCAGACCCATCAAGGTGGTACGCGTACTGCTCGCCTCATCGAGAGGAATCCAAAGATATGAGTGGTTAAGCTATGGGATATGAAATGGACGAGCGACCAATAAAACAACTTTTATTATGGGGTTGAATGCTTTTTGCTATTCACAAAATAAAACAAATGCAGTCATGCAAATATCTGTTTTAACACAGCACAGCAAAAATCAGTTACACCATTCAATTCCGCTCGTCCAGACGGGGAGAATTCAATCACATTTATTCGATGCGACGTTTCTTATGGGATTTAATGAGCGACAACATTTTGACCCCAAACCGAGAGGATTCTGGGATGTTTGTGGTGTTTTTGTAATAACTATGGAAGGAAACGTCGCAGACCCACCAAGGTGGTACTCGTACTGCTCGCCTCATCGAGAGGAATCCAAAGATATGAGTGCTTAAGCTATGGGATATGAAATGGACGAGCGACCAATAAAACAACATGTATTATGGGGTTGAATGCTTTTTGCTATTCACAAAATAAAACCAAAGCAGTAATGCAAATATCTGATTTAACACAGCACAGCAAAATCAGTTGCACCATTCAGTTCTGCTCGTCCAGACGGGGAGAATTCAATCACATTTTTTCGATGCGACGTTTCTTATGGGATTGAATGAGCGACAACATTTTGACCCCAAACCGAGAGGATTCTGGGATGTTTGTGGTTTTTTTGTAATAACTCTGGAACGAAACGTCGCAGACCCATCAAGGTGGTACTCGTACTGCTCGCCTCTTCGAGCGGAATCCATAGATATGAGTGGTTAAGCTATGGGATATGAAATGGACGAGCGACCAATAAAACAACATGTATTATGGGGTTGAATGCTTTTTGCTATTCACAAAATAAAACAAATGCAGTCATGCAAATATCTGTTTTAACACAGCACAGCAAAAATCAGTTACACCATTCAATTCCGCTAGTCCAGACGGGGAGAATTCAATCACATTTATTCGATGCGACGTTTCTTATGGGATTTAATGAGCGACAACATTTTGACCCCAAACCGAGAGGATTCTGGAATGTTTGTGGTTTTTTTGTAACAACTCTGGAAGGAAACGTCGCAGACCCATCAAGGTGGTACTCGTACTGCTCGACTCATCGAGTGGAATCCAAAGATATGAGTGGTTAAGCTATGGGATATGAAATGGACGAGCGACCAATAAAACAACATGTATTATGGGGTTGAATGCTTTTTGCTATTCACAATTTAATCGCCTCTACGGGGAGGTTTTTCACATAACTTTAAGATCCTTCAACAAACTCCGGGATAAGAAAGCTCAGCTGATCGAGTTTCTCACCTTCCTGAAGAGATGCCGCGACTCTGGGGTAATACCAATCGCATTTACACTCACCTCTGCTACTGTAACTTCTTCTAATGCGAAACGAATTATTTTCAAAACTATCTTAGCTCTTATCTCAGAAAAAATCAGACTTATACGCACAGAACTAGATCAGTTAGACAAGACACTCTACAAATCACACTTATCATTGACGGCAATAATGTCCACATCGGATTGGGAACATGTAGACAATATGACTGCCTCTTCAGCTGCTACTATGTCGACCAAATGTAAGGAAAACCTGATTTCCAAATTTAACCTCCTCTTCAACAAAAGACCGGACCCACACACCAAAAAGTTAGACGTTAATAAAGTCGTAATTAATCGCAGTAACAGTTCTATTTCCGATGGTCTGAAATCCGTTTTAGCTAAAGGTCTAAACTTTGCAGTCACACCTAAACACATACCAGTTAATGATATAATTGCCCAAGTAGACGTTGCCCTCAGGGGCCTGGGTCACATCGCTGCAGACGTAGCAAGATCTGAAATCGCTGCAACCCTCAAAAACGCTAAGATGCCAGCTAGCAACCTCAGCAAAGATGAGCGTTTTGAATTATATAAATTAAAAAAGAGGAATGATATTGTAGTTCTCTCAGCTGACAAAGGCAATGCTACTGTCATCATGGATAAAATAGAATACAACAACAAAATTAAAGAATTACTCGACGATGGTAGTTATACAAAAATAAAAAGAGATCCCACCAACAGCCTCGTCACACAAACCAACAAAATAATTTCTGATTCAACCGCATTAATTGATCAATCTAAACAGTTTTCGTTGAAACCTTCTGCTGCCAGGCCACCAAGATTATACGGCTTACCAAAAATACATAAAGTTGATACACCTCTTCGTCCCATAGTCTCTACTATCAGCTCCCCCACCTACAAACTAGCTCGTTTTTTATCTGAAATCCTGCGTCCTTTCACTGGAAAGACCACCTCTGCGGTACAAAATTCTACTCACCTGGTATCAACAATCAAGGGTATTTCCCTGTCCCCAGACGACCTGCTTGTCAGTTTTGATGTAGTTTCCTTATTCACCAAGGTTCCTGTACCTGACACCATTGCAATCATTGAAGACTTGGTTCATCAAGGACTAAACACTGAGGTACCCCCCCTGGTGAGACACTGTTTAACCAATACATACTTCACTTGGAATGGAACTTTCTACAAACAAACTGAGGGCATCCAATGGGCTCCCCCCTTTCTCCAGTTATAGCTAACATTTTCATGGAGAAATTTGAGACTGACGCCATCCAGACTGCCACTCTGCGCCCAACCTTATGGAAGAGGTACGTGGATGACACTTTTGTTATCTGGCCACATGGCCGGCCTGCTCTAGACCAATTCTTCGACCACATCAATTCCATACACCCAGCCATGAGATTTACCATGGAAGTCGAAATAGATGGCAAGATACCTTTTTTGGATGTCCTAATTAAAAAGAGACCTGATGGTTCAATGAGCCACTCTGTCTACAGGAAAGCTACCCATACGGATGCTTATCTGAAACCGGATTCCCACCACCATCCATCACAGAAGAATTCTCTCATCAAGACTCTGTATCATAGAGCCCAATGCATATCCGACCAGGAACACATAAGCAGTGAACTCAAGCACGTACACCAAGCTCTTAGGGCTAATGGTTACTCCGACTATACAATCCGCAAAGCTATCACTCAAACCATGAAGAAGAACCCTCTTGAGGAGCCTTTCAAAACCATCACTTTACCCTACATTGCTGGGATCACAAAAAAGATCTCCAAAATCTTGAATAAACACAATATCCAGGTCCGTTTCAACACATTACATAAAATCCGTGATCTGGTTCCGTCTGTAAAAGATGTGATTCCGGACATACAATACCCTGGTGTCTACAAACTAAGTTGCCTCTGTGGTAGTAGTTACATTGGAGAAACCAAACGCCATATCTCGGACCGCATTCGTGAACATAAAGCAGACCTTAAACACGGTAGGACCAACACCTCGGCCGTAGCAGATCATTGTTCTAATTCAGTAGGCTCACATGCCATTGACTTTTCCAAGACGGAGGTTCTTTGTAAGCCATCTGGCTTCCATGAGAGATTCGTTCATGAGGCTATCCACATATACAAGCACAGAGACAATTTCAACCGAGAAGATGGATTCTATCTTAGCAATCATTGGAAAGATTTGATAAATCATTTCAGTTCTTGATTGATTGTTCACGCTTACAGTGGCTTTCAGACAGCATACATAAAAACAAATTTCGTCTCCCCCCTCCTCTTTTCAAAAAATAGATGGACTAGTCCTGGGCAAACTGCCAATCGTTGCGCGTGACGCAAACGTTATTTTTTATATATAAATAAATAAATATGCCGTTTTCTAAATACATTTATGCAAACCGACACACCTGATGATGACCGTTTGAGTTATGGTCGAAACGTCGTGAGAATTTTTTTTTTATTGTTTTATATATATTTTGTTATTTTGTTGTTTCTCTTCAACGTGACTTTACCGAAAAAACTAAGAATATGAATTACTGCAGTCACGAAAGCTTTAAATCAAAATTTAATCGCCTCTACGGGGAGGGTTTTCACATAACTTTAAGATCCTTCAACAAACTCCGGGATAAGAAAGCTCAGCTGATCGAGTTTCTCACCTTCCTGAAGAGATGCCGCGACTCTGGGGTAATACCAATCGCATTTACACTCACCTCTGCTACTGTAACTTCTTCTAATGTGAAACGAATTCTTTTCAAAACTAGCTTAGCTCTTATCTCAGAAAAAATCAGACTTATACGCACAGAACTAGATCAGTTAGACAAGACACTCTACAAATCACACTTATCATTGACGGCAATAATGTCCACATCGGATTGGGAACATGTAGACAATATGACTGCCTCTTCAGCTGCTACTATGTCGACCAAATGTAAGGAAAACCTGATTTCCAAATTTAACCTCCTCTTCAACAAAAGACCGGACCCACACACCAAAAAGTTAGACGTTAATAAAGTCGTAATTAATCGCAGTAACAGTTCTATTTCCGATGGTCTGAAATCCGTTTTAGCTAAAGGTCTAAACTTTGCAGTCACACCTAAACACATACCAGTTAATGATATAATTGCCCAAGTAGACGTTGCTCTCAGGGGCCTGGGTCACATCGCTGCAGACGTAGCAAGATCTGAAATCGCTGCAACCCTCAAAAACGCTAAGATGCCAGCTAGCAACCTCAGCAAAGATGAGCGTTTTGAATTATATAAATTAAAAAAGAGGAATGATATTGTAGTTCTCTCAGCTGACAAAGGCAATGCTACTGTCATCATGGATAAAATAGAATACAACAACAAAATTAAAGAATTACTCGACGATGGTAGTTATACAAAAATAAAAAGAGATCCCACCAACAGCCTCGTCACACAAACCAACAAAATAATTTCTGATTCAACCGCATTAATTGATCAATCTAAACAGTTTTCGTTGAAACCTTCTGCTGCCAGGCCACCAAGATTATACGGCTTACCAAAAATACATAAAGTTGATACACCTCTTCGTCCCATAGTCTCTACTATCAGCTCCCCCACCTACAAACTAGCTCGTTTTTTATCTGAAATCCTGCGTCCTTTCACTGGAAAGACCACCTCTGCGGTACAAAATTCTACTCACCTGGTATCAACAATCAAGGGTATTTCCCTGTCCCCAGACGACCTGCTTGTCAGTTTTGATGTAGTTTCCTTATTCACCAAGGTTCCTGTACCTGACACCATTGCAATCATTGAAGACTTGGTTCATCAAGGACTAAACACTGAGGTACCCCCCCTGGTGAGACACTGTTTAACCAATACATACTTCACTTGGAATGGAACTTTCTACAAACAAACTGAGGGCATCCAATGGGCTCCCCCCTTTCTCCAGTTATAGCTAACATTTTCATGGAGAAATTTGAGACTGACGCCATCCAGACTGCCACTCTGCGCCCAACCTTATGGAAGAGGTACGTGAATGACACTTTTGTTATCTGGCCACATGGCCGGCCTGCTCTAGACCAATTCTTCGACCACATCAATTCCATACACCCAGCCATGAGATTTACCATGGAAGTCGAAATAGATGGCAAGATACCTTTTTTGGATGTCCTAATTAAAAAGAGACCTGATGGTTCAATGAGCCACTCTGTCTACAGGAAAGCTACCCATACGGATGCTTATCTGAAACCGGATTCCCACCACCATCCATCACAGAAGAATTCTCTCATCAAGACTCTGTATCATAGAGCCCAATGCATATCCGACCAGGAACACATAAGCAGTGAACTCAAGCACGTACACCAAGCTCTTAGGGCTAATGGTTACTCCGACTATACAATCCGCAAAGCTATCACTCAAACCATGAAGAAGAACCCTCTTGAGGAGCCTTTCAAAACCATCACTTTACCCTACATTGCTGGGATCACAAAAAAGATCTCCAAAATCTTGAATAAACACAATATCCAGGTCCGTTTCAACACATTACATAAAATCCGTGATCTGGTTCCGTCTGTAAAAGATGTGATTCCGGACATACAATACCCTGGTGTCTACAAACTAAGTTGCCTCTGTGGTAGTAGTTACATTGGAGAAACCAAACGCCATATCTCGGACCGCATTCGTGAACATAAAGCAGACCTTAAACACGGTAGGACCAACACCTCGGCCGTAGCAGATCATTGTTCTAATTCAGTAGGCTCACATGCCATTGACTTTTCCAAGACGGAGGTTCTTTGTAAGCCATCTGGCTTCCATGAGAGATTCGTTCATGAGGCTATCCACATATACAAGCACAGAGACAATTTCAACCGAGAAGATGGATTCTATCTTAGCAATCATTGGAAAGATTTGATAAATCATTTCAGTTCTTGATTGATTGTTCACGCTTACAGTGGCTTTCAGACAGCATACATAAAAACAAATTTCGTCTCCCCCCTCCTCTTTTCAAAAAATAGATGGACTAGTCCTGGGCAAACTGCCAATCGTTGCGCGTGACGCAAACGTTATTTTTTTATATATAAATAAATAAATATGCCGTTTTCTAAATACATTTATGCAAACCGACACACCTGATGATGACCGTTTGAGTTATGGTCGAAACGTCGTGAGAATTTTTTTTTTATTGTTTTATATATATTTTGTTATTTTGTTGTTTCTCTTCAACGTGACTTTACCGAAAAAACTAAGAATATGAATTACTGCAGTCACGAAAGCTTTAAATCAAAATTTAATCGCCTCTACGGGGAGGGTTTTCACATAACTTTAAGATCCTTCAACAAACTCCGGGATAAGAAAGCTCAGCTGATCGAGTTTCTCACCTTCCTGAAGAGATGCCGCGACTCTGGGGTAATACCAATCGCATTTACACTCACCTCTGCTACTGTAACTTCTTCTAATGCGAAACGAATTCTTTTCAAAACTAGCTTAGCTCTTATCTCAGAAAAAATCAGACTTATACGCACAGAACTAGATCAGTTAGACAAGACACTCTACAAATCACACTTATCATTGACGGAAATAATGTCCACATCGGATTGGGAACATGTAGACAATATGACTGCCTCTTCAGCTGCTACTATGTCGACCAAATGTAAGGAAAACCTGATTTCCAAATTTAACCTCCTCTTCAACAAAAGACCGGACCCACACACCAAAAAGTTAGACGTTAATAAAGTCGTAATTAATCGCAGTAACAGTTCTATTTCCGATGGTCTGAAATCCGTTTTAGCTAAAGGTCTAAACTTTGCAGTCACACCTAAACACATACCAGTTAATGATATAATTGCCCAAGTAGACGTTGCTCTCAGGGGCCTGGGTCACATCGCTGCAGACGTAGCAAGATCTGAAATCGCTGCAACCCTCAAAAACGCTAAGATGCCAGCTAGCAACCTCAGCAAAGATGAGCGTTTTGAATTATATAAATTAAAAAAGAGGAATGATATTGTAGTTCTCTCAGCTGACAAAGGCAATGCTACTGTCATCATGGATAAAATAGAATACAACAACAAAATTAAAGAATTACTCGACGATGGTAGTTATACAAAAATAAAAAGAGATCCCACCAACAGCCTCGTCACACAAACCAACAAAATAATTTCTGATTCAACCGCATTAATTGATCAATCTAAACAGTTTTCGTTGAAACCTTCTGCTGCCAGGCCACCAAGATTATACAGCTTACCAAAAATACATAAAGTTGATACACCTCTTCGTCCCATAGTCTCTACTATCAGCTCCCCCACCTACAAACTAGCTCGTTTTTTATCTGAAATCCTGCGTCCTTTCACTGGAAAGACCACCTCTGCGGTACAAAATTCTACTCACCTGGTATCAACAATCAAGGGTATTTCCCTGTCCCCAGACGACCTGCTTGTCAGTTTTGATGTAGTTTCCTTATTCACCAAGGTTCCTGTACCTGACACCATTGCAATCATTGAAGACTTGGTTCATCAAGGACTAAACACTGAGGTACCCCCCCTGGTGAGACACTGTTTAACCAATACATACTTCACTTGGAATGGAACTTTCTACAAACAAACTGAGGGCATCCAATGGGCTCCCCCCTTTCTCCAGTTATAGCTAACATTTTCATGGAGAAATTTGAGACTGACGCCATCCAGACTGCCACTCTGCGCCCAACCTTATGGAAGAGGTACGTGGATGACACTTTTGTTATCTGGTCACATGGCCGGCCTGCTCTAGACCAATTCTTCGACCACATCAATTCCATACACCCAGCCATGAGATTTACCATGGAAGTCGAAATAGATGGCAAGATACCTTTTTTGGATGTCCTAATTAAAAAGAGACCTGATGGTTCAATGAGCCACTCTGTCTACAGGAAAGCTACCCATACGGATGCTTATCTGAAACCGGATTCCCACCACCATCCATCACAGAAGAATTCTCTCATCAAGACTCTGTATCATAGAGCCCAATGCATATCCGACCAGGAACACATAAGCAGTGAACTCAAGCACGTACACCAAGCTCTTAGGGCTAATGGTTACTCCGACTATACAATCCGCAAAGCTATCACTCAAACCATGAAGAAGAACCCTCTTGAGGAGCCTTTCAAAACCATCACTTTACCCTACATTGCTGGGATCACAAAAAAGATCTCCAAAATCTTGAATAAACACAATATCCAGGTCCGTTTCAACACATTACATAAAATCCGTGATCTGGTTCCGTCTGTAAAAGATGTGATTCCGGACATACAATACCCTGGTGTCTACAAACTAAGTTGCCTCTGTGGTAGTAGTTACATTGGAGAAACCAAACGCCATATCTCGGACCGCATTCGTGAACATAAAGCAGACCTTAAACACGGTAGGACCAACACCTCGGCCGTAGCAGATCATTGTTCTAATTCAGTAGGCTCACATGCCATTGACTTTTCCAAGACGGAGGTTCTTTGTAAGCCATCTGGCTTCCATGAGAGATTCGTTCATGAGGCTATCCACATATACAAGCACAGAGACAATTTCAACCGAGAAGATGGATTCTATCTTAGCAATCATTGGAAAGATTTGATAAATCATTTCAGTTCTTGATTGATTGTTCACGCTTACAGTGGCTTTCAGACAGCATACATAAAAACAAATTTCGTCTCCCCCCTCCTCTTTTCAAAAAATAGATGGACTAGTCCTGGGCAAACTGCCAATCGTTGCGCGTGACGCAAACGTTATTTATATATATATATATCTATATAAATAAATATGCCGTTTTAAAAATAAATTTATGCAAACCGACACACCTGATGATGACCGTTTGAGTTATGGTCGAAACGTCGTGAGAATTTTTTTTTATTGTTTTATATATATTTTGTTATTTTGTTGTTTCTCTTCAACGTGACTTTACCGAAAAAACTAAGAATATAAAAACAAAAGCAGTCATGCAAATATCTGTTTTAACACAGCACAGCAAAATCAGTTGCACCATTCAATCCCGCTCGTCCAGAGGGGGAGAATTCAATCACATTTATTCGATGCGACGTTTCTTATGGGATTTAATGAGCGACAACATTTTGACCCCAAACCGAGAGGATTCTGGGATGTTTGTGGTGTTTTTGTAATAACTCTGGAAGGAAACGTCGCAGACCCATCAAGGTGATACTGGTACTGCTCGACTCATCGAGAGGAATCCAAAGATATGAGTGCTTAAGCTATGGGATATGAAATGGACGAGCGACCAATAAAACAACATGTATTATGGGGTTGAATGCTTTTTGCTATTCACAAAATCAAACCAAAGCAGTAATGCAAATATCTGATTTAACACAGCACAGCAAAATCAGTTGCACCATTCAATTCTGCTCGTCCAGACGGGGAGAATTCAATCACATTTTTTCGATGCGACGTTTCTTATGGGATTGAATGAGCGACAACATTTTGACCCCAAACCGAGAGGATTCTGGGATGTTTGTGGTTTTTTGGTAACAACTCTGGAAGGAAACGTCCCAGACCCATCAAGGTGGTACTCGTACTGCTCGCCTCATAGAGAGGAATCCAAACATATGAGTGCTTAAGCTATGGGATATGAATTGGACGAGCGACCAATAAAACAACATGTATTATGGGGTTGAATGCTTTTTGCTATTCACAAAATAAAACCAAAGCAGTAATGCAAATATCTGATTTAACACAGCACAGCAAAATCAGTTGCACCATTCAATTCTGCTCGTCCAGACGGGGAGAATTCAATCACATTTTTTTCGATGCGACGTTTCTTATGGGATTTAATGAGCGACGACATTTTGACCCCAAACCGAGAGGATTCTGGGATGTTTGTGGTTTTTTTGTAATAACTCTGGAAGGAAACGTCCCAGACCCATCAAGGTGGTACTCGTACTGCTCGCCTCATAGAGAGGAATCCAAAGATATGAGTGCTTAAGCTATGGGATATGAAATGGACGAGCGACCAATAAAACAACATGTATTATGGGGTTGAATGCTTTTTGCTATTCACAAAATAAAACCAAAGCAGTAATGCAAATATCTGATTTAACACAGCATAGCAAAATCAGTTGCACCATTCAATTCTGCTCGTCCAGACGGGGAGAATTCAATCACATTTTTTCGATGCGACGTTTCTTATGGGATTGAATGAGCGACAACATTTTGACCCCAAACCGAGAGGATTCTGGGATGTTTGTGGTTTTTTGGTAACAACTCTGGAAGGAAACGTCCCAGACCCATCAAGGTGGTACTCGTACTGCTCGCCTCATCGAGTGGAATCCAAAGATATGAGTGGTTAAGCTATGCGATATGAAATGGACGAGCGACCAATAAAACAACATGTATTATGTGGTTGAATGCTTTTAGCTATTCACAAAATAAAACAAAAGCAGTCATGCAAATATCTGCTTTAACACAGCACAGCAAAATCAGTTGCACCATTGAATCCCGCTCGTCCAGACGGGGAGAATTCAATCACATTTATTCGATGCGACGTTTCTTATGGGATTTAATGAGCGACAACATTTTGACCCCAAACCGAGAGGATTCTGGGATGTTTGTGGTTTTTTTGTAATAACTCTGGAAGGAAACGTCGCAGACCCATCAAGGTGGTACTCGTACTGCTCGCCTCATCTAGAGGAATCCAAAGATATCAGTGCTTAAGCTATGGGATATGAAATGGACGAGCGACCAATAAAACAACTTTTATTATGGGGTTGAATGCTTTTTGCTATTCACAAAATAAAACAAATGCAGTCATGCAAATATCTGTTTTAACACAGCACAGCAAAAATCAGTTACACCATTCAATTCCGCTCGTCCAGACGGGGAGAATTCAATCACATTTATTCGATGCGACGTTTCTTATGGGATTTAATGAGCGACAACATTTTGACCCCAAACCGAGAGGATTCTGGGATGTTTGTGGTGTTTTTGTAATAACTCTGGAAGGAAACGTCGCAGACCCATCAAGGTGGTAATCGTACTGCTCGACTCATCGAGAGGAATCCAAAGATATGAGTGCTTAAGCTATGGGATATGAAATGGACGAGCGACCAATAAAACAACTTTTATTATGGGGTTGAATGCTTTTTGCTATTCACAAAATAAAACAAATGCAGTCATGCAAATATCTGTTTTAACACAACACAGCACAGCAAAAATCAGTTACACCATTCAATTCCGCTCGTCCAGACGGGGAGAATTCAATCACATTTATTCGATGCGACGTTTCTTATGGGATTTAATGAGCGACAACATTTTGACCCCAAACCGAGAGGATTCTGGGATGTTTGTGGTGTTTTTGTAATAACTCTGGAAGGAAACGTCGCAGACCCATCAAGGTGGTACTCGTACTGCTCGCCTCATCGAGAGGAATCCAAAGATATGAGTGCTTAAGCTATGGGATATGAAATGGACGAGCGACCAATAAAACAACATGTTTTATGGGGTTGAATGCTTTTTGCTATTCACAAAATAAAACCAAAGCAGTAATGCAAATATCTGATTTAACACAGCACAGCAAAATCAGTTGCACCATTCAATTCTGCTCGTCCAGACGGGGAGAATTCAATCACATTTTTTCGATGCGACGTTTCTTATGGGATTGAATGAGCGACAACATTTTGACCCCAAACCGAGAGGATTTTGGGATGTTTGTGGTTTTTTGGTAACAACTCTGGAAGGAAACGTCGCAGACCCATCAAGGTGGTACTCATACTGCTTGCCTCATCGAGTGGAATCCAAAGATATGAGTGGTTAAGCTATGGGATATGAAATGGACGAGCGACCAATAAAACAACTTTTATTATGGGGTTGAATGCTTTTTGCTATTCACAAAATAAAACAAATGCAGTCATGCAAATATCTGTTTTAACACAGCACAGCAAAAATCAGTTACACCATTCAATTCCGCTCGTCCAGACGGGGAGAATTCAATCACATTTATTCGATGCGACGTTTCTTATGGGATTTAATGAGCGACAACATTTTGACCCCAAACCGAGAGGATTCTGGGATGTTTGTGGTGTTTTTGTAATAACTCTGGAAGGAAACGTCGCAGACCCATCAAGGTGGTACTCGTACTGCTCGCCTCATCGAGAGGAATCCAAAGATATGATTGCTTAAGCTATGGGATATGAAATGGACGAGCGACCAATAAAACAACATGTTTTATGGGGTTGAATGCTTTTTGCTATTCACAAAATAAAACCAAAGCAGTAATGCAAATATCTGATTTAACACAGCACAGCAAAATCAGTTGCACCATTCAATTCTGCTCGTCCAGACGGGGAGAATTCAATCACATTTTTTCGATGCGACGTTTCTTATGGGATTGAATGAGCGACAACATTTTGACCCCAAACCGAGAGGATTTTGGGATGTTTGTGGTTTTTTGGTAACAACTCTGGAAGGAAACGTCGCAGACCCATCAAGGTGGTACTCATACTGCTCGCCTCATCGAGTGGAATCCAAAGATATGAGTGGTTAAGCTATGGGATATGAAATGGACGAGCGACCAATAAAACAACATGTATTATGGGGTTGAATGCGTTTTGCTATTCACAAAATAAAACAAAAGCAGTCATGCAAATATCTGTTTTAACACAGCACAGCAAAATCAGTTGCACCATTCAATCCCGCTCGTGCAGACGGGGAGAATTCAATCATATTTATTCGATGCGACGTTTCTTATGGGATTTAATGAGCGACAACATTTTGACCCCAAACCGAGAGGATTCTGGGATGTTTGTGGTTTTTTTTGTAATAACTCTGGAAGGAAACGTCGCAGACCCATCAAGGTGGTACTCGTACTGCTCGCCTCATCGAGAGGAATCCAAAGATATGAGTGCTTAAGCTATGGGATATGAAATGGACGAGCGACCAATAAAACAACATGTATTATGGGGTTGAATGCTTTTTGCTATTCACAAAATAAAACCAAAGCAGTAATGCAAATATCTGATTTAACACAGCACAGCAAAATCAGTTGCACCATTCAATTCTGCTCGTCCAGACGGGGAGAATTCAATCACATTTTTTCGATGCGACGTTTCTTATGGGATTTAATGAGCGACAACATTTTGACCCCAAACCGAGAGGATTCTGGGATGTTTGTGTTTTTTTGGTAACAACTCTGGAAGGAAACGTCGCAGACCCATCAAGGTGGTACTCGTACTGCTCGCCTCATCGAGTGGAATCCAAAGATATGAGTGGTTAAGCTATGCGATATGAAATGGACGAGCGACCAATAAAACAACATGTATTATGGGGTTGAATGCGTTTTGCTATTCACAAAATAAAACAAAAACAGTCATGCAAATATCTGTTTTAACACAGCACAGCAAAATCAGTTGCACCATTCAATTCTGCTCGTCCAGACGGGGAGAATTCAATCACATTTTTTCGATGCGACGTTTCTTATGGGATTGAATGAGGGACAACATTTTGACCCCAAACCGAGAGGATTCTGGGATGTTTGTGGTTTTTTGTAACAACTCTGGAAGGAAACGTCGCAGACCCATCAAGGTGGTACTCGTACTGCTCGCCTCATCGAGTGGAATCCAAAGATATGAGTGCTTAAGCTATGGGATATGAAATGGACGAGCGACCAATAAAACAACATGTATTATGGGGTTGAATGCTTTTTGCTATTCACAAAATAAAACCAAAGCAGTAATGCAAATATCTGATTTAACACAGCACAGCAAAATCAGTTGCACCATTCAATTCTGCTCGTCCAGACGGGGAGAATTCAATCACATTTTTTCGATGCGACGTTTCTTATGGGATTGAATGAGCGACAACATTTTGACCCCAAACCGAGAGGATTCTGGGATGTTTGTGGTTTTTTGGTAACAACTCTGGAAGGAAACGTCGCAGACCCATCAAGGTGGTACTCGTACTGCTCGCCTCATCGAGTGGAATCCAAAGATATGAGTGGTTAAGCTATGCGATATGAAATGGACGAGCGACCAATAAAACAACATGTATTATGGGGTTGAATGCGTTTTGCTATTCACAAAATAAAACAAAAGCAGTCATGCAAATATCTGTTTTAACACAGCACAGCAAAATCAGTTGCACCATTCAATCCCGCTCGTGCAGACGGGGAGAATTCAATCATATTTATTCGATGCGACGTTTCTTATGGGATTTAATGAGCGACAACATTTTGACCCCAAACCGAGAGGATTCTGGGATGTTTGTGGTTTTTTTTGTAATAACTCTGGAAGGAAACGTCGCAGACCCATCAAGGTGGTACTCGTACTGCTCGCCTCATCGAGAGGAATCCAAAGATATGAGTGCTTAAGCTATGGGATATGAAATGGACGAGCGACCAATAAAACAACATGTATTATGGGGTTGAATGCTTTTTGCTATTCACAAAATAAAACCAAAGCAGTAATGCAAATATCTGATTTAACACAGCACAGCAAAATCAGTTGCACCATTCAATTCTGCTCGTCCAGACGGGGAGAATTCAATCACATTTTTTCGATGCGACGTTTCTTATGGGATTTAATGAGCGACAACATTTTGACCCCAAACCGAGAGGATTCTGGGATGTTTGTGTTTTTTTGGTAACAACTCTGGAAGGAAACGTCGCAGACCCATCAAGGTGGTACTCGTACTGCTCGCCTCATCGAGTGGAATCCAAAGATATGAGTGGTTAAGCTATGCGATATGAAATGGACGAGCGACCAATAAAACAACATGTATTATGGGGTTGAATGCGTTTTGCTATTCACAAAATAAAACAAAAACAGTCATGCAAATATCTTTTTTAACAGCACAGCAAAATCAGTTGCACCATTCAATTCTGCTCGTCCAGACGGGGAGAATTCAATCACATTTTTTCGATGCGACGTTTCTTATGGGATTGAATGAGGGACAACATTTTGACCCCAAACCGAGAGGATTCTGGGATGTTTGTGGTTTTTTGTAACAACTCTGGAAGGAAACGTCGCAGACCCATCAAGGTGGTACTCGTACTGCTCGCCTCATCGAGTGGAATCCAAAGATATGAGTGCTTAAGCTATGGGATATGAAATGGACGAGCGACCAATAAAACAACATGTATTATGGGGTTGAATGCTTTTTGCTATTCACAAAATAAAACCAAAGCAGTAATGCAAATATCTGATTTAACACAGCACAGCAAAATCAGTTGCACCATTCAATTCTGCTCGTCCAGACGCGGAGAATTCAATCACATTTTTTCGATGCGACGTTTCTTATGGGATTGAATGAGCGACAACATTTTGACCCCAAACCGAGAGGATTCTGGGATGTTTGTGGTTTTTTGGTAACAACTCTGGAAGGAAACGTCGCAGACCCATCAAGGTGGTACTCGTACTGCTCGCCTCATCGAGTGGAATCCAAAGATATGAGGGGTTAAGCTATGCGATATGAAATGGACGAGCGACCAATAAAACAACATGTATTATGGGGTTGAATGCGTTTTGCTATTCACAAAATAAAACAAAAGCAGTCATGCAAATATCTGTTTTAACACAGCACAGCAAAATCAGTTGCACCATTCAATCCCGCTCGTGCAGACGGGGAGAATTCAATCATATTTATTCGATGCGACGTTTCTTATGGGATTTAATGAGCGACAACATTTTGACCCCAAACCGAGAGGATTCTGGGATGTTTGTGGTTTTTTTGTAATAACTCTGGAAGGAAACGTCGCAGACCCATCAAGGTGGTACTCGTACTGCTCGCCTCATCGAGAGGAATCCAAAGATATTAGTGCTTAAGCTATGGGATATGAAATGGACGAGCGACCAATAAAACAACATGTATTATGGGGTTGAATGCTTTTTGCTATTCACAAAATAAAACCAAAGCAGTAATGCAAATATCTGATTTAACACAGCACAGCAAAATCAGTTGCACCATTCAATTCTGCTCGTCCAGACGGGGAGAATTCAATCACATTTTTTCGATGCGACGTTTCTTATGGGATTTAATGAGCGACAACATTTTGACCCCAAACCGAGAGGATTCTGGGATGTTTGTGTTTTTTTGGTAACAACTCTGGAAGGAAACGTCGCAGACCCATCAAGTTGGTACTCGTACTGCTCGCCTCATCGAGTGGAATCCAAAGATATGAGTGCTTAAGCTATGGGATATGAAATGGACGAGCGATCAATAAAACAACATGTATTATGGGGTTGAATGCTTTTTGCTATTCACAAAATAAAACCAAAGCAGTAATGCAAATATCTGATTTAACACAGCACAGCAAAATCAGTTGCACCATTCAATTCTGCTCGTCCAGACGGGGAGAATTCAATCACATTTTTTCGATGCGACGTTTCTTATGGGATTGAATGAGCGACAACATTTTGACCCCAAACCGAGAGGATTCTGGGATGTTTGTGGTTTTTTGGTAACAACTCTGGAAGGAAACGTCGCAGACCCATCAAGGTGGTACTCGTACTGCTCGCCTCATCGAGTGGAATCCAAAGATATGAGTGGTTAAGCTATGCGATATGAAATGGACGAGCGACCAATAAAACAACATGTATTATGGGGTTGAATGCGTTTTGCTATTCACAAAATAAAACAAAAACAGTCATGCAAATATCTGTTTTAACACAGCACAGCAAAATCAGTTGCACCATTCAATTCTGCTCGTCCAGACGGGGAGAATTCAATCACATTTTTTCGATGCGACGTTTCTTATGGGATTGAATGAGGGACAACATTTTGACCCCAAACCGAGAGGATTCTGGGATGTTTGTGGTTTTTTGTAACAACTCTGGAAGGAAACGTCGCAGACCCATCAAGGTGGTACTCGTACTGCTCGCCTCATCGAGTGGAATCCAAAGATATGAGTGCTTAAGCTATGGGATATGAAATGGACGAGCGACCAATAAAACAACATGTATTATGGGGTTGAATGCTTTTTGCTATTCACAAAATAAAACCAAAGCAGTAATGCAAATATCTGATTTAACACAGCACAGCAAAATCAGTTGCACCATTCAATTCTGCTCGTCCAGACGGGGAGAATTCAATCACATTTTTTCGATGCGACGTTTCTTATGGGATTGAATGAGCGACAACATTTTGACCCCAAACCGAGAGGATTCTGGGATGTTTGTGGTTTTTTGGTAACAACTCTGGAAGGAAACGTCGCAGCCCCATCAAGGTGGTACTCGTACTGCTCGCCTCATCGAGTGGAATCCAAAGATATGAGTGGTTAAGCTATGCGATATGAAATGGACGAGCGACCAATAAAACAACATGTATTATGGGGTTGAATGCGTTTTGCTATTCACAAAATAAAACAAAAGCAGTCATGCAAATATCTGTTTTAACACAGCACAGCAAAATCAGTTGCACCATTCAATCCCGCTCGTCCAGACGGGGAGAATTCAATCACATTTATTCGATGCGACGTTTCTTATGGGATTTAATGAGCGACAACATTTTGACCCCAAACCGGGAGGATTCTGGGATGTTTGTGGTTTTTTTGTAATAACTCTGGAAGGAAACGTTGCAGACCCATCAAGGTGGTACTCGTACTGCTCGCCTCATAGAGTGGAATCCAAAGATATGAGTGCTTAAGCTATGGGATATGAAATGGACGAGCGACCAATAAAACAACATGTATTATGGGGTTGAATGCTTTTTGCTATTCACAAAATAAAACCAAAGCAGTAATGCAAATATCTGATTTAACACAGCACAGCAAAATCAGTTGCACCATTCAATTCTGCTCGTCCAGACGGGGAGAATTCAATCACATTTTTTCGATGCGACGTTTCTTATGGGATTGAATGAGCGACAACATTTTGACCCCAAACCGAGAGGATTCTGGGATGTTTGTGGTTTTTTGGAAACAACTCTGGAAGGAAACGTCGCAGACCCATCAAGGTGGTACTCGTACTGCTCGCCTCATCGAGTGGAATCCAAAGATATGAGTGCTTAAGCTATGGGATATGAAATGGACGAGCGACCAATAAAACAACATGTATTATGGGGTTGAATGCTTTTTGCTATTCACAAAATAAAACCAAAGCAGTAATGCAAATATCTGATTTAACACAGCACAGCAAAATCAGTTGCACCATTCAATTCTGCTCGTCCAGACGGGGAGAATTCAATCACATTTTTTCGATGCGACGTTTCTTATGGGATTGAATGAGCGACAACATTTTGACCCCAAACCGAGAGGATTCTGGGATGTTTGTGGTTTTTTGGTAACAACTCTGGAAGGAAACGTCGCAGACCCATCAAGGTGGTACTCGTACTGCTCGCCTCATCGAGTGGAATCCAAAGATATGAGGGGTTAAGCTATGCGATATGAAATGGACGAGCGACCAATAAAACAACATGTATTATGGGGTTGAATGCGTTTTGCTATTCACAAAATAAAACAAAAGCAGTCATGCAAATATCTGTTTTAACACAGCACAGCAAAATCAGTTGCACCATTCAATCCCGCTCGTCCAGACGGGGAGAATTCAATCACATTTATTCGATGCGACGTTTCTTATGGGATTTAATGAGCGACAACATTTTGACCCCAAACCGGGAGGATTCTGGGATGTTTGTGGTTTTTTTGTAATAACTCTGGAAGGAAACGTCGCAGACCCATCAAGGTGGTACTCGTACTGCTCGCCTCATCGAGTGGAATCCAAAGATATGAGTGCTTAAGCTATGGGATATGAAATGGACGAGCGACCAATAAAACAACATGTATTATGGGGTTGAATGCTTTTTGCTATTCACAAAATAAAACCAAAGCAGTAATGCAAATATCTGATTTAACACAGCACAGCAAAATCAGTTGCACCATTCAATTCTGCTCGTCCAGACGGGGAGAATTCAATCACATTTTTTCGATGCGACGTTTCTTATGGGATTGAATGAGCGACAACATTTTGACCCCAAACCGAGAGGATTCTGGGATGTTTGTGGTTTTTTGGTAACAACTCTGGAAGGAAACGTCGCAGACCCATCAAGGTGGTACCCGTACTGCTCGCCTCATCGAGTGGAATCCAAAGATATGAGTGGTTAAGCTATGGGATATGAAATGGACGAGCGACCAATAAAACAACATGTATTATGGGGTTGAATGCTTTTTGCTATTCACAAAATAAAACCAAAGCAGTAATGCAAATATCTGATTTAACACAGCACAGCAAAATCAGTTGCACCATTCAATTCTGCTCGTCCAGACGGGGAGAATTCAATCACATTTTTTCGATGCGACGTTTCTTATGGGATTGAATGAGCGACAACATTTTGACCCCAAACCGAGAGGATTTTGGGATGTTTGTGGTTTTTTGGTAACAACTCTGGAAGGAAACGTCGCAGATCCATCAAGGTGGTACTCATACTGCTCGCCTCATCGAGTGGAATCCAAAGATATGAGTGGTTAAGCTATGGGATATGAAATGGACGAGCGACCAATAAAACAACATGTATTATGGGGTTGAATGCGTTTTGCTATTCACAAAATAAAACAAAAGCAGTCATGCAAATATCTGTTTTAACACAGCACAGCAAAATCAGTTGCACCATTCAATCCCGCTCGTGCAGACGGGGAGAATTCAATCATATTTATTCGATGCGACGTTTCTTATGGGATTTAATGAGCGACAACATTTTGACCCCAAACCGAGAGGATTCTGGGATGTTTGTGGTTTTTTTGTAATAACTCTGGAAGGAAACGTCGCAGACCCATCAAGGTGGTACTCGTACTGCTCGCCTCATCGAGAGGAATCCAAAGATATGAGTGCTTAAGCTATGGGATATGAAATGGACGAGCGACCAATAAAACAACATGTATTATGGGGTTGAATGCTTTTTGCTATTCACAAAATAAAACCAAAGCAGTAATGCAAATATCTGATTTAACACAGCACAGCAAAATCAGTTGCACCATTCAATTCTGCTCGTCCAGACGGGGAGAATTCAATCACATTTTTTCGATGCGACGTTTCTTATGGGATTGAATGAGCGACAACATTTTGACCCCAAACCGAGAGGATTCTGGGATGTTTGTGGTTTTTTGGTAACAACTCTGGAAGGAAACGTCGCAGACCCATCAAGGTGGTACTCGTACTGCTCGCCTCATCGAGTGGAATCCAAAGATATGAGTGGTTAAGCTATGCGATATGAAATGGACGAGCGACCAATAAAACAACATGTGTTATGGGGTTGAATGCGTTTTGCTATTCACAAAATAAAACAAAAACAGTCATGCAAATATCTGTTTTAACACAGCACAGCAAAATCAGTTGCACCATTCAATCCCGCTCGTCCAGACGGGGAGAATTCAATCATATTTATTCGATGCGACGTTTCTTATGGGATTTAATGAGCGACAACATTTTGACCCCAAACCGGGAGGATTCTGGGATGTTTGTGGTTTTTTTGTAATAACTCTGGAAGGAAACGTCGCAGACCCATCAAGGTGGTACTCGTACTGCTCGCCTCATCGAGTGGAATCCAAAGATATGAGTGCTTAAGCTATGGGATATGAAATGGACGAGCGACCAATAAAACAACATGAATTATGGGGTTGAATGCTTTTTGCTATTCACAAAATAAAACCAAAGCAGTAATGCAAATATCTGATTTAACACAGCACAGCAAAATCAGTTGCACCATTCAATTCTGCTCGTCCAGACGGGGAGAATTCAATCACATTTTTTCGATGCGACGTTTCTTATGGGATTGAATGAGCGACAACATTTTGACCCCAAACCGAGAGGATTCTGGGATGTTTGTGGTTTTTTGTAACAACTCTGGAAGGAAACGTCGCAGACCCATCAAGGTGGTACTCGTACTGCTCGCCTCATCGAGTGGAATCCAAAGATATGAGTGCTTAAGCTATGGGATATGAAATGGACGAGCGACCAATAAAACAACATGTATTGTGGGGTTGAATGCTTTTTGCTATTCACAAAATAAAACCAAAGCAGTAATGCAAATATCTGATTTAACACAGCACAGCAAAATCAGTTGCACCATTCAATTCTGCTCGTCCAGACGGGGAGAATTCAATCACATTTTTTCGATGCGACGTTTCTTATGGGATTGAATGAGCGACAACATTTTGACCCCAAACCGAGAGGATTCTGGGATGTTTGTGTTTTTTTGGTAACAACTCTGGAAGGAAACGTCGCAGACCCATCAAGGTGGTACTCGTACTGCTCGCCTCATCGAGTGGAATCCAAAGATATGAGTGGTTAAGCTATGCGATATGAAATGGACGAGCGACCAATAAAACAACATGTATTATGGGGTTGAATGCGTTTTGCTATTCACAAAATAAAACAAAAGCAGTCATGCAAATATCTGTTTTAACACAGCACAGCAAAATCAGTTGCACCATTCAATCCCGCTCGTCCAGACGGGGAGAATTCAATCACATTTATTCGATGCGACGTTTCTTATGGGATTTAATGAGCGACAACATTTTGACCCCAAACCGGGAGGATTCTGGGATGTTTGTGGTTTTTTTGTAATAACTCTGGAAGGAAACGTCGCAGACCCATCAAGGTGGTACTCGTACTGCTCGCCTCATCGAGTGGAATCCAAAGATATGAGTGCTTAAGCTATGGGATATGAAATGGACGAGCGACCAATAAAACAACATGTATTATGGGGTTGAATGCTTTTTGCTATTCACAAAATAAAACCAAAGCAGTAATGCAAATATCTGATTTAACACAGCACAGCAAAATCAGTTGCACCATTCAATTCTGCTCGTCCAGACGGGGAGAATTCAATCACATTTTTTCGATGTGACGTTTCTTATGGGATTGAATGAGCGACAACATTTTGACCCCAAACCGAGAGGATTCTGGGATGTTTGTGGTTTTTTGGAAACAACTCTGGAAGGAAACGTCGCAGACCCATCAAGGTGGTACTCGTACTGCTCGCCTCATCGAGTGGAATCCAAAGATATGAGTGCTTAAGCTATGGGATATGAAATGGACGAGCGACCAATAAAACAACATGTATTATGGGGTTGAATGCTTTTTGCTATTCACAAAATAAAACCAAAGCAGTAATGCAAATATCTGATTTAACACAGCACAGCAAAATCAGTTGCACCATTCAATTCTGCTCGTCCAGACGGGGAGAATTCAATCACATTTTTTCGATGCGACGTTTCTTATGGGATTGAATGAGCGACAACATTTTGACCCCAAACCGAGAGGATTCTGGGATGTTTGTGGTTTTTTGGTAACAACTCTGGAAGGAAACGTCGCAGACCCATCAAGGTGGTACTCGTACTGCTCGCCTCATCGAGTGGAATCCAAAGATATGAGTGGTTAAGCTATGCGATATGAAATGGACGAGCGACCAATAAAACAACATGTATTATGGGGTTGAATGCGTTTTGCTATTCACAAAATAAAACAAAAGCAGTCATGCAAATATCTGTTTTAACACAGCACAGCAAAATCAGTTGCACCATTCAATCCCGCTCGTCCAGACGGGGAGAATTTAATCACATTTATTCGATGCGACGTTTCTTATGGGATTTAATGAGCGACAACATTTTGACCCCAAACCGGGAGGATTCTGGGATGTTTGTGGTTTTTTTGTAATAACTCTGGAAGGAAACGTCGCAGACCCATCAAGGTGGTACTCGTACTGCTCGCCTCATCGAGTGGAATCCAAAGATATGAGTGCTTAAGCTATGGGATATGAAATGGACGAGCGACCAATAAAACAACATGTATTATGGGGTTGAATGTTTTTTGCTATTCACAAAATAAAACCAAAGCAGTAATGCAAATATCTGATTTAACACAGCACAGCAAAATCAGTTGCACCATTCAATTCTGCTCGTCCAGACGGGGAGAATTCAATCACATTTTTTCGATGCGACGTTTCTTATGGGATTGAATGAGCGACAACATTTTGACCCCAAACCGAGAGGATTCTGGGATGTTTGTGGTTTTTTTGTAATAACTCTGGAAGGAAACGTCGCAGACCCATCAAGGTGGTACTCGTACTGCTCGCCTCATCGAGAGGAATCCAAAGATATGAGTGGTTAAGCTATGGGATATGAAATGGACGAGCGATCAATAAAACAACTTTTATTATGGGGTTGAATGCTTTTTGCTATTCACAAAATAAAACCAAAGCAGTAATGCAAATATCTGATTTAACACAGCACAGCAAAATCAGTTGCACCATTCAATTCTGCTCGTCCAGACGGGGAGAATTCAATCACATTTTTTCGATGCGACGTTTCTTATGGGATTGAATGAGCGACAACATTTTGACCCCAAACCGAGAGGATTCTGGGATGTTTGTGGTTTTTTGGAAACAACTCTGGAAGGAAACGTCGCAGACCCATCAAGGTGGTACTCGTACTGCTCGCCTCATCGAGTGGAATCCAAAGATATGAGTGCTTAAGCTATGGGATATGAAATGGACGAGCGACCAATAAAACAACATGAATTATGGGGTTGAATGCTTTTTGCTATTCACAAAATAAAACCAAAGCAGTAATGCAAATATCTGATTTAACACAGCACAGCAAAATCAGTTGCACCATTCAATTCTGCTCGTCCAGACGGGGAGAATTCAATCACATTTTTTCGATGCGACGTTTCTTATGGGATTGAATGAGCGACAACATTTTGACCCCAAACCGAGAGGATTCTGGGATGTTTGTGGTTTTTTGTAACAACTCTGGAAGGAAACGTCGCAGACCCATCAAGGTGGTACTCGTACTGCTCGCCTCATCGAGTGGAATCCAAAGATATGAGTGCTTAAGCTATGGGATATGAAATGGACGAGCGACCAATAAAACAACATGTATTATGGGGTTGAATGCTTTTTGCTATTCACAAAATAAAACCAAAGCAGTAATGCAAATATCTGATTTAACACAGCACAGCAAAATCAGTTGCACCATTCAATTCTGCTCGTCCAGACGGGGAGAATTCAATCACATTTTTTCGATGCGACGTTTCTTATGGGATTGAATGAGCGACAACATTTTGACCCCAAACCGAGAGGATTCTGGGATGTTTGTGTTTTTTTGGTAACAACTCTGGAAGGAAACGTCGCAGACCCATCAAGGTGGTACTCGTACTGCTCGCCTCATCGAGTGGAATCCAAAGATATGAGTGGTTAAGCTATGCGATATGAAATGGACGAGCGACCAATAAAACAACATGTATTATGGGGTTGAATGCGTTTTGCTATTCACAAAATAAAACAAAAGCAGTCATGCAAATATCTGTTTTAACACAGCACAGCAAAATCAGTTGCACCATTCAATCCCGCTCGTCCAGACGGGGAGAATTCAATCACATTTATTCGATGCGACGTTTCTTATGGGATTTAATGAGCGACAACATTTTGACCCCAAACCGGGAGGATTCTGGGATGTTTGTGGTTTTTTTGTAATAACTCTGGAAGGAAACGTCGCAGACCCATCAAGGTGGTACTCGTACTGCTCGCCTCATCGAGTGGAATCCAAAGATATGAGTGCTTAAGCTATGGGATATGAAATGGACGAGCGACCAATAAAACAACATGTATTATGGGGTTGAATGCTTTTTGCTATTCACAAAATAAAACCAAAGCAGTAATGCAAATATCTGATTTAACACAGCACAGCAAAATCAGTTGCACCATTCAATTCTGCTCGTCCAGACGGGGAGAATTCAATCACATTTTTTCGATGTGACGTTTCTTATGGGATTGAATGAGCGACAACATTTTGACCCCAAACCGAGAGGATTCTGGGATGTTTGTGGTTTTTTGGAAACAACTCTGGAAGGAAACGTCGCAGACCCATCAAGGTGGTACTCGTACTGCTCGCCTCATCGAGTGGAATCCAAAGATATGAGTGCTTAAGCTATGGGATATGAAATGGACGAGCGACCAATAAAACAACATGTATTATGGGGTTGAATGCTTTTTGCTATTCACAAAATAAAACCAAAGCAGTAATGCAAATATCTGATTTAACACAGCACAGCAAAATCAGTTGCACCATTCAATTCTGCTCGTCCAGACGGGGAGAATTCAATCACATTTTTTCGATGCGACGTTTCTTATGGGATTGAATGAGCGACAACATTTTGACCCCAAACCGAGAGGATTCTGGGATGTTTGTGGTTTTTTGGTAACAACTCTGGAAGGAAACGTCGCAGACCCATCAAGGTGGTACTCGTACTGCTCGCCTCATCGAGTGGAATCCAAAGATATGAGTGGTTAAGCTATGCGATATGAAATGGACGAGCGACCAATAAAACAACATGTATTATGGGGTTGAATGCGTTTTGCTATTCACAAAATAAAACAAAAGCAGTCATGCAAATATCTGTTTTAACACAGCACAGCAAAATCAGTTGCACCATTCAATCCCGCTCGTCCAGACGGGGAGAATTTAATCACATTTATTCGATGCGACGTTTCTTATGGGATTTAATGAGCGACAACATTTTGACCCCAAACCGGGAGGATTCTGGGATGTTTGTGGTTTTTTTGTAATAACTCTGGAAGGAAACGTCGCAGACCCATCAAGGTGGTACTCGTACTGCTCGCCTCATCGAGTGGAATCCAAAGATATGAGTGCTTAAGCTATGGGATATGAAATGGACGAGCGACCAATAAAACAACATGTATTATGGGGTTGAATGCTTTTTGCTATTCACAAAATAAAACCAAAGCAGTAATGCAAATATCTGATTTAACACAGCACAGCAAAATCAGTTGCACCATTCAATTCTGCTCGTCCAGACGGGGAGAATTCAATCACATTTTTTCGATGCGACGTTTCTTATGGGATTGAATGAGCGACAACATTTTGACCCCAAACCGAGAGGATTCTGGGATGTTTGTGGTTTTTTTGTAATAACTCTGGAAGGAAACGTCGCAGACCCATCAAGGTGGTACTCGTACTGCTCGCCTCATCGAGAGGAATCCAAAGATATGAGTGGTTAAGCTATGGGATATGAAATGGACGAGCGATCAATAAAACAACTTTTATTATGGGGTTGAATGCTTTTTGCTATTCACAAAATAAAACCAAAGCAGTAATGCAAATATCTGATTTAACACAGCACAGCAAAATCAGTTGCACCATTCAATTCTGCTCGTCCAGACGGGGAGAATTCAATCACATTTTTTCGATGCGACGTTTCTTATGGGATTGAATGAGCGACAACATTTTGACCCCAAACCGAGAGGATTCTGGGATGTTTGTGGTTTTTTTGTAATAACTCTGGAAGGAAACGTCGCAGACCCATCAAGGTGGTACTCATACTGCTCGCCTCATCGAGTGGAATCCAAAGATATGAGTGGTTAAGCTATGGGATATGAAATGGACGAGCGACCAATAAAACAACATGTATTATGGGGTTGAATGCGTTTTGCTATTCACAAAATAAAACAAAAGCAGTCATGCAAATATCTGTTTTAACACAGCACAGCAAAATCAGTTGCACCATTCAATCCCGCTCGTCCAGACGGGGAGAATTCAATCATATTTATTCGATGCGACGTTTCTTATGGGATTTAATGAGCGACAACATTTTGACCCCAAACCGAGAGGATTCTGGGATGTTTGTGGTTTTTTTGTAATAACTCTGGAAGGAAACGTCGCAGACCCATCAAGGTGGTACTCGTACTGCTCGCCTCATCGAGTGGAATCCAAAGATATGAGTGGTTAAGCTATGCGATATGAAATGGACGAGCGACCAATAAAACAACATGTATTATGGGGTTGAATGTGTTTTGCTATTCACAAAATAAAACAAAAGCAGTCATGCAAATATCTGCTTTAACACAGCACAGCAAAATCAGTTGCACCATTCAATCCCGCTCGTCCAGACGGGGAGAATTCAATCACATTTATTCGATGCGACGTTTCTTATGGGATTTAATGAGCGACAACATTTTGACCCCAAACCGAGAGGATTCTGGGATGTTTGTGGTTTTTTTGTAATAACTCTGGAAGGAAACGTCGCAGACCCATCAAGGTGGTACTCGTACTGCTCGCCTCATCGAGAGGAATCCAAAGATATGAGTGCTTAAGCTATGGGATATGAAATGGACGAGCGACCAATAAAACAACATGTATTATGGGGTTGAATGCTTTTTGCTATTCACAAAATAAAACCAAAGCAGTAATGCAAATATCTGATTTAACACAGCACAGCAAAATCAGTTGCACCATTCAATTCTGCTCGTCCAGACGGGGAGAATTCAATCACATTTTTTCGATGCGACGTTTCTTATGGGATTGAATGAGCGACAACATTTTGACCCCAAACCGAGAGGATTCTGGGATGTTTGTGGTTTTTTTGTAATAACTCTGGAAGGAAACGTCGCAGACCCATCAAGGTGGTACTCGTACTGCTCGCCTCATCGAGAGGAATCCAAAGATATGAGTGGTTAAGCTATGGGATATGAAATGGACGAGCGATCAATAAAACAACTTTTATTATGGGGTTGAATGCTTTTTGCTATTCACAAAATAAAACCAAAGCAGTAATGCAAATATCTGATTTAACACAGCACAGCAAAATCAGTTGCACCATTCAATTCTGCTCGTCCAGACGGGGAGAATTCAATCACATTTTTTCGATGCGACGTTTCTTATGGGATTGAATGAGCGACAACATTTTGACCCCAAACCGAGAGGATTCTGGGATGTTTGTGGTTTTTTGGAAACAACTCTGGAAGGAAACGTCGCAGACCCATCAAGGTGGTACTCGTACTGCTCGCCTCATCGAGTGGAATCCAAAGATATGAGTGCTTAAGCTATGGGATATGAAATGGACGAGCGACCAATAAAACAACATGAATTATGGGGTTGAATGCTTTTTGCTATTCACAAAATAAAACCAAAGCAGTAATGCAAATATCTGATTTAACACAGCACAGCAAAATCAGTTGCACCATTCAATTCTGCTCGTCCAGACGGGGAGAATTCAATCACATTTTTTCGATGCGACGTTTCTTATGGGATTGAATGAGCGACAACATTTTGACCCCAAACCGAGAGGATTCTGGGATGTTTGTGGTTTTTTGTAACAACTCTGGAAGGAAACGTCGCAGACCCATCAAGGTGGTACTCGTACTGCTCGCCTCATCGAGTGGAATCCAAAGATATGAGTGCTTAAGCTATGGGATATGAAATGGACGAGCGACCAATAAAACAACATGTATTATGGGGTTGAATGCTTTTTGCTATTCACAAAATAAAACCAAAGCAGTAATGCAAATATCTGATTTAACACAGCACAGCAAAATCAGTTGCACCATTCAATTCTGCTCGTCCAGACGGGGAGAATTCAATCACATTTTTTCGATGCGACGTTTCTTATGGGATTGAATGAGCGACAACATTTTGACCCCAAACCGAGAGGATTCTGGGATGTTTGTGTTTTTTTGGTAACAACTCTGGAAGGAAACGTCGCAGACCCATCAAGGTGGTACTCGTACTGCTCGCCTCATCGAGTGGAATCCAAAGATATGAGTGGTTAAGCTATGCGATATGAAATGGACGAGCGACCAATAAAACAACATGTATTATGGGGTTGAATGCGTTTTGCTATTCACAAAATAAAACAAAAGCAGTCATGCAAATATCTGTTTTAACACAGCACAGCAAAATCAGTTGCACCATTCAATCCCGCTCGTCCAGACGGGGAGAATTCAATCACATTTATTCGATGCGACGTTTCTTATGGGATTTAATGAGCGACAACATTTTGACCCCAAACCGGGAGGATTCTGGGATGTTTGTGGTTTTTTTGTAATAACTCTGGAAGGAAACGTCGCAGACCCATCAAGGTGGTACTCGTACTGCTCGCCTCATCGAGTGGAATCCAAAGATATGAGTGCTTAAGCTATGGGATATGAAATGGACGAGCGACCAATAAAACAACATGTATTATGGGGTTGAATGCTTTTTGCTATTCACAAAATAAAACCAAAGCAGTAATGCAAATATCTGATTTAACACAGCACAGCAAAATCAGTTGCACCATTCAATTCTGCTCGTCCAGACGGGGAGAATTCAATCACATTTTTTCGATGTGACGTTTCTTATGGGATTGAATGAGCGACAACATTTTGACCCCAAACCGAGAGGATTCTGGGATGTTTGTGGTTTTTTGGAAACAACTCTGGAAGGAAACGTCGCAGACCCATCAAGGTGGTACTCGTACTGCTCGCCTCATCGAGTGGAATCCAAAGATATGAGTGCTTAAGCTATGGGATATGAAATGGACGAGCGACCAATAAAACAACATGTATTATGGGGTTGAATGCTTTTTGCTATTCACAAAATAAAACCAAAGCAGTAATGCAAATATCTGATTTAACACAGCACAGCAAAATCAGTTGCACCATTCAATTCTGCTCGTCCAGACGGGGAGAATTCAATCACATTTTTTCGATGCGACGTTTCTTATGGGATTGAATGAGCGACAACATTTTGACCCCAAACCGAGAGGATTCTGGGATGTTTGTGGTTTTTTGGTAACAACTCTGGAAGGAAACGTCGCAGACCCATCAAGGTGGTACTCGTACTGCTCGCCTCATCGAGTGGAATCCAAAGATATGAGTGGTTAAGCTATGCGATATGAAATGGACGAGCGACCAATAAAACAACATGTATTATGGGGTTGAATGCGTTTTGCTATTCACAAAATAAAACAAAAGCAGTCATGCAAATATCTGTTTTAACACAGCACAGCAAAATCAGTTGCACCATTCAATCCCGCTCGTCCAGACGGGGAGAATTTAATCACATTTATTCGATGCGACGTTTCTTATGGGATTTAATGAGCGACAACATTTTGACCCCAAACCGGGAGGATTCTGGGATGTTTGTGGTTTTTTTGTAATAACTCTGGAAGGAAACGTCGCAGACCCATCAAGGTGGTACTCGTACTGCTCGCCTCATCGAGTGGAATCCAAAGATATGAGTGCTTAAGCTATGGGATATGAAATGGACGAGCGACCAATAAAACAACATGTATTATGGGGTTGAATGCTTTTTGCTATTCACAAAATAAAACCAAAGCAGTAATGCAAATATCTGATTTAACACAGCACAGCAAAATCAGTTGCACCATTCAATTCTGCTCGTCCAGACGGGGAGAATTCAATCACATTTTTTCGATGCGACGTTTCTTATGGGATTGAATGAGCGACAACATTTTGACCCCAAACCGAGAGGATTCTGGGATGTTTGTGGTTTTTTTGTAATAACTCTGGAAGGAAACGTCGCAGACCCATCAAGGTGGTACTCGTACTGCTCGCCTCATCGAGAGGAATCCAAAGATATGAGTGGTTAAGCTATGGGATATGAAATGGACGAGCGATCAATAAAACAACTTTTATTATGGGGTTGAATGCTTTTTGCTATTCACAAAATAAAACCAAAGCAGTAATGCAAATATCTGATTTAACACAGCACAGCAAAATCAGTTGCACCATTCAATTCTGCTCGTCCAGACGGGGAGAATTCAATCACATTTTTTCGATGCGACGTTTCTTATGGGATTGAATGAGCGACAACATTTTGACCCCAAACCGAGAGGATTCTGGGATGTTTGTGGTTTTTTTGTAATAACTCTGGAAGGAAACGTCGCAGACCCATCAAGGTGGTACTCATACTGCTCGCCTCATCGAGTGGAATCCAAAGATATGAGTGGTTAAGCTATGGGATATGAAATGGACGAGCGACCAATAAAACAACATGTATTATGGGGTTGAATGCGTTTTGCTATTCACAAAATAAAACAAAAGCAGTCATGCAAATATCTGTTTTAACACAGCACAGCAAAATCAGTTGCACCATTCAATCCCGCTCGTCCAGACGGGGAGAATTCAATCATATTTATTCGATGCGACGTTTCTTATGGGATTTAATGAGCGACAACATTTTGACCCCAAACCGAGAGGATTCTGGGATGTTTGTGGTTTTTTTGTAATAACTCTGGAAGGAAACGTCGCAGACCCATCAAGGTGGTACTCGTACTGCTCGCCTCATCGAGAGGAATCCAAAGATATGAGTGCTTAAGCTATGGGATATGAAATGGACGAGCGACCAATAAAACAACATGTATTATGGGGTTGAATGCTTTTTGCTATTCACAAAATAAAACCAAAGCAGTAATGCAAATATCTGATTTAACACAGCACAGCAAAATCAGTTTCACCATTCAATTCTGCTCGTCCAGACGGGGAGAATTCAATCACATTTTTTCGATGCGACGTTTCTTATGGGATTTAATGAACGACAACATTTTGACCCCAACCGAGAGGATTCTGGGATGTTTGTGTTTTTTTTGTAATAACTCTGGAAGGAAACGTCGCAGACCCATCAAGGTGATACTCGTACTGCTCGCCTCATCGAGTGGAATCCAAAGATATGAGTGGTTAAGCTATGCGATATGAAATGGACGAGCGACCAATAAAACAACATGTATTATGGGGTTGAATGTGTTTTGCTATTCACAAAATAAAACAAAAGCAGTCATGCAAATATCTGCTTTAACACAGCACAGCAAAATCAGTTGCACCATTCAATCCCGCTCGTCCAGACGGGGAGAATTCAATCACATTTATTCGATGCGACGTTTCTTATGGGATTGAATGAGCGACAACATTTTGACCCCAAACCGAGAGGATTCTGGGATGTTTGTGGTGTTTTTGTAATAACTCTGGAAGGAAACGTCGCAGACCCATCAAGGTGGTACTCGTACTGCTCGCCTCATCGAGAGGAATCCAAAGATATGAGTGGTTAAGCTATGGGATATGAAATGGACGAGCGACCAATAAAACAACTTTTATTATGGGGTTGAATGCTTTTTGCTATTCACAAAATAAAACAAATGCATTCATGCAAATATCTGTTTTAACACAGCACAGGAAAAATCAGTTACACCGTTCAATTCCGCTCGTCCAGACGGGGAGAATTCAATCACATTTTTCGATGTGACGTTTCTTATGGGATTTAATGAACGACAACATTTTGACCCCAACCGAGAGGATTCTGGGATGTTTGTGGTGTTTTTGTAATAACTCTGGAAGGAAACGTCGCAGACCCATCAAGGTGGTACTCGTACTGCTCGCCTCATCGAGTGGAATCCAAAGATATGAGTGGTTAAGCTATGCGATATGAAATGGACGAGCGACCAATAAAACAACATGTATTATGGGGTTGAATGTGTTTTGCTATTCACAAAATAAAACAAAAGCAGTCATGCAAATATCTGCTTTAACACAGCACAGCAAAATCAGTTGCACCATTCAATCCCGCTCGTCCAGACGGGGAGAATTCAATCACATTTATTCGATGCGACGTTTCTTATGGGATTTAATGAGCGACAACATTTTGACCCCAAACCGAGAGGATTCTGGGATGTTTGTGGTTTTTTTGTAATAACTCTGGAAGGAAACGTCGCAGACCCATCAAGGTGGTACTCGTACTGCTCGCCTCATCGAGAGGAATCCAAAGATATGAGTGCTTAAGCTATGGGATATGAAATGGACGAGCGACCAATAAAACAACTTTTATTATGGGGTTGAATGCTTTTTGCTATTCACAAAATAAAACAAATGCAGTCATGCAAATATCTGTTTTAACACAGCACAGCAAAAATCAGTTACACCATTCAATTCCGCTCGTCCAGACGGGGAGAATTCAATCACATTTATTCGATGCGACGTTTCTTATGGGATTGAATGAGCGACAACATTTTGACCCCAAACCGAGAGGATTCTGGGATGTTTGTGGTGTTTTTGTAATAACTCTGGAAGGAAACGTCGCAGACCCATCAAGATGGTACTCGTACTGCTCGCCTCATCGAGAGGAATCCAAAGATATGAGTGGTTAAGCTATGGGATATGAAATGGACGAGCGACCAATAAAACAACTTTTATTATGGGGTTGAATGCTTTTTGCTATTCACAAAATAAAACAAATGCAGTCATGCAAATATCTGTTTTAACACAGCACAGCAAAATCAGTTACACCATTCAATTCCGCTCGTCCAGACGGGGAGAATTCAATCACATTTATTCGATGCGACGTTTCTTATGGGATTGAATGAGCGACAACATTTTGACCCCAAACCGAGAGGATTCTGGGATGTTTGTGGTGTTTTTGTAATAACTCTGGAAGGAAACGTCGCAGACCCATCAAGGTGGTACTCGTACTGCTCGCCTCATCGAGAGGAATCCAAAGATATGAGTGGTTAAGCTATGGGATATGAAATGGACGAGCGACCAATAAAACAACTTTTATTATGGGGTTGAATGCTTTTTGCTATTCACAAAATAAAACAAATGCATTCATGCAAATATCTGTTTTAACACAGCACAGCAAAAATCAGTTACACCGTTCAATTCCGCTCGTCCAGACGGGGAGAATTCAATCACATTTTTTCGATGCGACGTTTCTTATGGGATTTAATGAACGACAACATTTTGACCCCAACCGAGAGGATTCTGGGATGTTTGTGGTGTTTTTGTAATAACTCTGGAAGGAAACGTCGCAGACCCATCAAGGTGGTACTCGTACTGCTCGCCTCATCGAGTGGAATCCAAAGATATGAGTGGTTAAGCTATGCGATATGAAATGGACGAGCGTCCAATAAAACAACATGTATTATGGGGTTGAATGTGTTTTGCTATTCACAAAATAAAACAAAAGCAGTCATGCAAATATCTGCTTTAACACAGCACAGCAAAATCAGTTGCACCATTCAATCCCGCTCGTCTAGACGGGGAGAATTCAATCACATTTATTCGATGCGACGTTTCTTATGGGATTTAATGAGCGACAACATTTTGACCCCAAACCGAGAGGATTCTGGGATGTTTGTGGTTTTTTTGTAATAACTCTGGAAGGAAACGTCGCAGACCCATCAAGGTGGTACTAGTACTGCTCGCCTCATCGAGAGGAATCCAAAGATATGAGTGCTTAAGCTATGGGATATGAAATGGACGAGCGACCAATAAAACAACTTTTATTATGGGGTTGAATGCTTTTTGCTATTCACAAAATAAAACCAAAGCAGTAATGCAAATATCTGATTTAACACAGCACAGCAAAATCAGTTGCACCATTCAATTCTGCTCGTCCAGACGGGGAGAATTCAATCACATTTTTTCGATGCGACGTTTCTTATGGGATTTAATGAACGACAACATTTTGACCCCAACCGAGAGGATTCTGGGATGTTTGTGTTTTTTTTGTAATAACTCTGGAAGGAAACGTCGCAGACCCATCAAGGTGATACTCGTACTGCTCGCCTCATCGAGTGGAATCCAAAGATATGAGTGGTTAAGCTATGCGATATGAAATGGACGAGCGACCAATAAAACAACATGTATTATGGGGTTGAATGTGTTTTGCTATTCACAAAATAAAACAAAAGCAGTCATGCAAATATCTGCTTTAACACAGCACAGCAAAATCAGTTGCACCATTCAATCCCGCTCGTCCAGACGGGGAGAATTCAATCACATTTATTCGATGCGACGTTTCTTATGGGATTTAATGAGCGACAACATTTTGACCCCAAACCGAGAGGATTCTGGGATGTTTGTGGTTTTTTTGTAATAACTCTGGAAGGAAACGTCGCAGACCCATCAAGGTGGTACTCGTACTGCTCGCCTCATCGAGTGGAATCCAAAGATATGAGTGGTTAAGCTATGGGATATGAAATGGACGAGCGACCAATAAAACAACTTTTATTATGGGGTTGAATGCTTTTTGCTATTCACAAAATAAAACAAATGCAGTCATGCAAATATCTGTTTTAACACAGCACAGCAAAAATCAGTTACACCATTCAATTCCGCTCGTCCAGACGGGGAGAATTCAATCACATTTATTCGATGCGACGTTTCTTATGGGATTGAATGAGCGACAACATTTTGACCCCAAACCGAGAGGATTCTGGGATGTTTGTGGTTTTTTGGTAACAACTCTGGAAGGAAACGTCGCAGACCCATCAAGGTGGTACTCGAACTGCTCGCCTCATCGAGTGGAATCCAAAGATATGAGTGGTTAAGCTATGCGATATGAAATGGACGAGCGACCAATAAAACAACATGTATTATGGGGTTGAATGTGTTTTGCTATTCACAAAATAAAACAAAAGCAGTCATGCAAATATCTGCTTTAACACAGCACAGCAAAATCAGTTGCACCATTCAATCCCGCTCGTCTAGACGGGGAGAATTCAATCACATTTATTCGATGCGACGTTTCTTATGGGATTGAATGAGCGACAACATTTTGACCCCAAACCGAGAGGATTCTGGGATGTTTGTGGTTTTTTTGTAATAACTCTGGAAGGAAACGTCGCAGACCCATCAAGGTGGTACTCGTACTGCTCGCCTCATCGAGAGGAATCCAAAGATATGAGTGCTTAAGCTATGGGATATGAAATGGACGAGCGACCAATAAAACAACTTTTATTATGGGGTTGAATGCTTTTTGCTATTCACAAAATAAAACAAATGCAGTCATGCAAATATCTGTTTTAACACAGCACAGCAAAAATCAGTTACACCATTCAATTCCGCTCGTCCAGACGGGGAGAATTCAATCACATTTATTCGATGCGACGTTTCTTATGGGATTGAATGAGCGACAACATTTTGACCCCAAACCGAGAGGATTCTGGGATGTTTGTGGTGTTTTTGTAATAACTCTGGAAGGAAACGTCGCAGACCCATCAAGATGGTACTCGTACTGCTCGCCTCATCGAGAGGAATCCAAAGATATGAGTGGTTAAGCTATGGGATATGAAATGGACGAGCGACCAATAAAACAACTTTTATTATGGGGTTGAATGCTTTTTGCTATTCACAAAATAAAACAAATGCAGTCATGCAAATATCTGTTTTAACACAGCACAGCAAAAATCAGTTACACCATTCAATTCCGCTCGTCCAGACGGGGAGAATTCAATCACATTTATTCGATGCGACGTTTCTTATGGGATTGAATGAGCGACAACATTTTGACCCCAAACCGAGAGGATTCTGGGATGTTTGTGGTGTTTTTGTAATAACTCTGGAAGGAAACGTCGCAGACCCATCAAGGTGGTACTCGTACTGCTCGCCTCATCGAGAGGAATCCAAAGATATGAGTGGTTAAGCTATGTGATATGAAATGGACGAGCGACCAATAAAACAACTTTTATTATGGGGTTGAATGCTTTTTGCTATTCACAAAATAAAACAAATGCATTCATGCAAATATCTGTTTTAACACAGCACAGCAAAAATCAGTTACACCGTTCAATTCCGCTCGTCCAGACGGGGAGAATTCAATCACATTTTTTCGATGCGACGTTTCTTATGGGATTTAATGAACGACAACATTTTGACCCCAACCGAGAGGATTCTGGGATGTTTGTGGTGTTTTTGTAATAACTCTGGAAGGAAACGTCGCAGACCCATCAAGGTGGTACTCGTACTGCTCGCCTCATCGAGTGGAATCCAAAGATATGAGTGGTTAAGCTATGCGATATGAAATGGACGAGCGTCCAATAAAACAACATGTATTATGGGGTTGAATGTGTTTTGCTATTCACAAAATAAAACAAAAGCAGTCATGCAAATATCTGCTTTAACACAGCACAGCAAAATCAGTTGCACCATTCAATCCCGCTCGTCCAGACGGGGAGAATTCAATCACATTTATTCGATGCGACGTTTCTTATGGGATTTAATGAGCGACAACATTTTGACCCCAAACCGAGAGGATTCTGGGATGTTTGTGGTTTTTTTGTAATAACTCTGGAAGGAAACGTCGCAGACCCATCAAGGTGGTACTAGTACTGCTCGCCTCATCGAGAGGAATCCAAAGATATGAGTGCTTAAGCTATGGGATATGAAATGGACGAGCGACCAATAAAACAACTTTTATTATGGGGTTGAATGCTTTTTGCTATTCACAAAATAAAACCAAAGCAGTAATGCAAATATCTGATTTAACACAGCACAGCAAAATCAGTTGCACCATTCAATTCTGCTCGTCCAGACGGGGAGAATTCAATCACATTTTTTCGATGCGACGTTTCTTATGGGATTTAATGAACGACAACATTTTGACCCCAACCGAGAGGATTCTGGGATGTTTGTGTTTTTTTTGTAATAACTCTGGAAGGAAACGTCGCAGACCCATCAAGGTGATACTCGTACTGCTCGCCTCATCGAGTGGAATCCAAAGATATGAGTGGTTAAGCTATGCGATATGAAATGGACGAGCGACCAATAAAACAACATGTATTATGGGGTTGAATGTGTTTTGCTATTCACAAAATAAAACAAAAGCAGTCATGCAAATATCTGCTTTAACACAGCACAGCAAAATCAGTTGCACCATTCAATCCCGCTCGTCCAGACGGGGAGAATTCAATCACATTTATTCGATGCGACGTTTCTTATGGGATTTAATGAGCGACAACATTTTGACCCCAAACCGAGAGGATTCTGGGATGTTTGTGGTTTTTTTGTAATAACTCTGGAAGGAAACGTCGCAGACCCATCAAGGTGGTACTCGTACTGCTCGCCTCATCGAGTGGAATCCAAAGATATGAGTGGTTAAGCTATGGGATATGAAATGGACGAGCGACCAATAAAACAACTTTTATTATGGGGTTGAATGCTTTTTGCTATTCACAAAATAAAACAAATGCAGTCATGCAAATATCTGTTTTAACACAGCACAGCAAAAATCAGTTACACCATTCAATTCCGCTCGTCCAGACGGGGAGAATTCAATCACATTTATTCGATGCGACGTTTCTTATGGGATTGAATGAGCGACAACATTTTGACCCCAAACCGAGAGGATTCTGGGATGTTTGTGGTGTTTTTGTAATAACTCTGGAAGGAAACGTCGCAGACCCATCAAGGTGGTACTAGTACTGCTCGCCTCATCGAGAGGAATCCAAAGATATGAGTGGTTAAGCTATGGGATATGAAATGGACGAGCGACCAATAAAACAACTTTTATTATGGGGTTGAATGCTTTTTGCTATTCACAAAATAAAACAAATGCATTCATGCAAATATCTGTTTTAATACAGCACAGCAAAAATCAGTTACACCGTTCAATTCCGCTCGTCCAGACGGGGAGAATTCAATCACATTTTTTCGATGTGACGTTTCTTATGGGATTTAATGAACGACAACATTTTGACCCCAACCGAGAGGATTCTGGGATGTTTGTGGTGTTTTTGTAATAACTCTGGAAGGAAACGTCGCAGACCCATCAAGGTGGTACTCGTACTGCTCGCCTCATCGAGTGGAATCCAAAGATATGAGTGGTTAAGCTATGCGATATGAAATGGACGAGCGACCAATAAAACAACATGTATTATGGGGTTGAATGTGTTTTGCTATTCACAAAATAAAACAAAAGCAGTCATGCAAATATCTGCTTTAACACAGCACAGCAAAATCAGTTGCACCATTCAATCCCGCTCGTCCAGACGGGGAGAATTCAATCACATTTATTCGATGCGACGTTTCTTATGGGATTTAATGAGCGACAACATTTTGACCCCAAACCGAGAGGATTCTGGGATGTTTGTGGTTTTTTTGTAATAACTCTGGAAGGAAACGTCGCAGACCCATCAAGGTGGTACTCGTACTGCTCGCCTCATCGAGAGGAATCCAAAGATATGAGTGCTTAAGCTATGGGATATGAAATGGACGAGCGACCAATAAAACAACTTTTATTATGGGGTTGAATGCTTTTTGCTATTCACAAAATAAAACAAATGCAGTCATGCAAATATCTGTTTTAACACAGCACAGCAAAAATCAGTTACACCATTCAATTCCGCTCGTCCAGACGGGGAGAATTCAATCACATTTATTCGATGCGACGTTTCTTATGGGATTGAATGAGCGACAACATTTTGACCCCAAACCGAGAGGATTCTGGGATGTTTGTGGTGTTTTTGTAATAACTCTGGAAGGAAACGTCGCAGACCCATCAAGATGGTACTCGTACTGCTCGCCTCATCGAGAGGAATCCAAAGATATGAGTGGTTAAGCTATGGGATATGAAATGGACGAGCGACCAATAAAACAACTTTTATTATGGGGTTGAATGCTTTTTGCTATTCACAAAATAAAACAAATGCAGTCATGCAAATATCTGTTTTAACACAGCACAGCAAAAATCAGTTACACCATTCAATTCCGCTCGTCCAGACGGGGAGAATTCAATCACATTTATTCGATGCGACGTTTCTTATGGGATTGAATGAGCGACAACATTTTGACCCCAAACCGAGAGGATTCTGGGATGTTTGTGGTGTTTTTGTAATAACTCTGGAAGGAAACGTCGCAGACCCATCAAGGTGGTACTCGTACTGCTCGCCTCATCGAGTGGAATCCAAAGATATGAGTGGTTAAGCTATGGGATATGAAATGGACGAGCGACCAATAAAACAACTTTTATTATGGGGTTGAATGCTTTTTGCTATTCACAAAATAAAACAAATGCAGTCATGCAAATATCTGTTTTAACACAGCACAGCAAAAATCAGTTACACCATTCAATTCCGCTCGTCCAGACGGGGAGAATTCAATCACATTTATTCGATGCGACGTTTCTTATGGGATTGAATGAGCGACAACATTTTGACCCCAAACCGAGAGGATTCTGGGATGTTTGTGGTGTTTTTGTAATAACTCTGGAAGGAAACGTCGCAGACCCATCAAGGTGGTACTCGTACTGCTCGCCTCATCGAGAGGAATCCAAAGATATGAGTGGTTAAGCTATGGGATATGAAATGGACGAGCGACCAATAAAACAACTTTTATTATGGGGTTGAATGCTTTTTGCTATTCACAAAATAAAACAAATGCATTCATGCAAATATCTGTTTTAATACAGCACAGCAAAAATCAGTTGCACCGTTCAATTCCGCTCGTCCAGACGGGGAGAATTCAATCACATTTTTTCGATGTGACGTTTCTTATGGGATTTAATGAACGACAACATTTTGACCCCAACCGAGAGGATTCTGGGATGTTTGTGGTGTTTTTGTAATAACTCTGGAAGGAAACGTCGCAGACCCATCAAGGTGGTACTCGTACTGCTCGCCTCATCGAGAGGAATCCAAAGATATGAGTGCTTAAGCTATGGGATATGAAATGGACGAGCGACCAATAAAACAACTTTTATTATGGGGTTGAATGTGTTTTGCTATTCACAAAATAAAACAAAAGCAGTCATGCAAATATCTGCTTTAACACAGCACAGCAAAATCAGTTGCACCATTCAATCCCGCTCGTCCAGACGGGGAGAATTCAATCACATTTATTCGATGCGACGTTTCTTATGGGATTTAATGAGCGACAACATTTTGACCCCAAACCGAGAGGATTCTGGGATGTTTGTGGTTTTTTTGTAATAACTCTGGAAGGAAACGTCGCAGACCCATCAAGGTGGTACTCGTACTGCTCGCCTCATCGAGAGGAATCCAAAGATATGAGTGCTTAAGCTATGGGATATGAAATGGACGAGCGACCAATAAAACAACATGTATTATGGGGTTGAATGTGTTTTGCTATTCACAAAATAAAACAAAAGCAGTCATGCAAATATCTGCTTTAACACAGCACAGCAAAATCAGTTGCACCATTCAATCCCGCTCGTCCAGACGGGGAGAATTCAATCACATTTATTCGATGCGACGTTTCTTATGGGATTTAATGAGCGACAACATTTTGACCCCAAACCGAGAGGATTCTGGGATGTTTGTGGTTTTTTTGTAATAACTCTGGAAGGAAACGTCGCAGACCCATCAAGGTGGTACTCGTACTGCTCGCCTCATCGAGAGGAATCCAAAGATATGAGTGCTTAAGCTATGGGATATGAAATGGACGAGCGACCAATAAAACAACTTTTATTATGGGGTTGAATGCTTTTTGCTATTCACAAAATAAAACAAATGCAGTCATGCAAATATCTGTTTTAACACAGCACAGCAAAAATCAGTTACACCATTCAATTCCGCTCGTCCAGACGGGGAGAATTCAATCACATTTATTCGATGCGACGTTTCTTATGGGATTGAATGAGCGACAACATTTTGACCCCAAACCGAGAGGATTCTGGGATGTTTGTGGTGTTTTTGTAATAACTCTGGAAGGAAACGTCGCAGACCCATCAAGATGGTACTCGTACTGCTCGCCTCATCGAGAGGAATCCAAAGATATGAGTGGTTAAGCTATGGGATATGAAATGGACGAGCGACCAATAAAACAACTTTTATTATGGGGTTGAATGCTTTTTGCTATTCACAAAATAAAACAAATGCAGTCATGCAAATATCTGTTTTAACACAGCACAGCAAAAATCAGTTACACCATTCAATTCCGCTCGTCCAGACGGGGAGAATTCAATCACATTTATTCGATGCGACGTTTCTTATGGGATTGAATGAGCGACAACATTTTGACCCCAAACCGAGAGGATTCTGGGATGTTTGTGGTGTTTTTGTAATAACTCTGGAAGGAAACGTCGCAGACCCATCAAGGTGGTACTCGTACTGCTCGCCTCATCGAGAGGAATCCAAAGATATGAGTGGTTAAGCTATGGGATATGAAATGGACGAGCGACCAATAAAACAACTTTTATTATGGGGTTGAATGCTTTTTGCTATTCACAAAATAAAACAAATGCATTCATGCAAATATCTGTTTTAACACAGCACAGCAAAAATCAGTTACACCGTTCAATTCCGCTCGTCCAGACGGGGAGAATTCAATCACATTTTTTCGATGCGACGTTTCTTATGGGATTTAATGAACGACAACATTTTGACCCCAACCGAGAGGATTCTGGGATGTTTGTGGTGTTTTTGTAATAACTCTGGAAGGAAACGTCGCAGACCCATCAAGGTGGTACTCGTACTGCTCGCCTCATCGAGTGGAATCCAAAGATATGAGTGGTTAAGCTATGCGATATGAAATGGACGAGCGTCCAATAAAACAACATGTATTATGGGGTTGAATGTGTTTTGCTATTCACAAAATAAAACAAAAGCAGTCATGCAAATATCTGTTTTAATACAGCACAGCAAAAATCAGTTACACCGTTCAATTCCGCTCGTCCAGACGGGGAGAATTCAATCACATTTTTTCGATGTGACGTTTCTTATGGGATTTAATGAACGACAACATTTTGACCCCAACCGAGAGGATTCTGGGATGTTTGTGGTGTATTTGTAATAACTCTGGAAGGAAACGTCGCAGACCCATCAAGGTGGTACTCGTACTGCTCGCCTCATCGAGTGGAATCCAAAGATATGAGTGGTTAAGCTATGCGATATGAAATGGACGAGCGACCAATAAAACAACATGTATTATGGGGTTGAATGTGTTTTGCTATTGACAAAATAAAACAAAAGCAGTCATGCAAATATCTGCTTTAACACAGCACAGCAAAATCAGTTGCACCATTCAATCCCGCTCGTCCAGACGGGGAGAATTCAATCACATTTATTCGATGCGACGTTTCTTATGGGATTTAATGAGCGACAACATTTTGACCCCAAACCGAGAGGATTCTGGGATGTTTGTGGTTTTTTTGTAATAACTCTGGAAGGAAACGTCGCAGACCCATCAAGGTGGTACTCGTACTGCTCGCCTCATCGAGAGGAATCCAAAGATATGAGTGCTTAAGCTATGGGATATGAAATGGACGAGCGACCAATAAAACAACTTTTATTATGGGGTTGAATGCTTTTTGCTATTCACAAAATAAAACAAATGCAGTCATGCAAATATCTGTTTTAACACAGCACAGCAAAAATCAGTTACACCATTCAATTCCGCTCGTCCAGACGGGGAGAATTCAATCACATTTATTCGATGCGACGTTTCTTATGGGATTGAATGAGCGACAACATTTTGACCCCAAACCGAGAGGATTCTGGGATGTTTGTGGTGTTTTTGTAATAACTCTGGAAGGAAACGTCGCAGACCCATCAAGGTGGTACTCGTACTGCTCGCCTCATCGAGAGGAATCCAAAGATATGAGTGGTTAAGCTATGGGATATGAAATGGACGAGCGACCAATAAAACAACTTTTATTATGGGGTTGAATGCTTTTTGCTATTCACAAAATAAAACAAATGCATTCATGCAAATATCTGTTTTAACACAGCACAGCAAAAATCAGTTACACCGTTCAATTCCGCTCGTCCAGACGGGGAGAATTCAATCACATTTTTTCGATGCGACGTTTCTTATGGGATTTAATGAACGACAACATTTTGACCCCAACCGAGAGGATTCTGGGATGTTTGTGGTGTTTTTGTAATAACTCTGGAAGGAAACGTCGCAGACCCATCAAGGTGGTACTCGTACTGCTCGCCTCATCGAGTGGAATCCAAAGATATGAGTGGTTAAGCTATGCGATATGAAATGGACGAGCGTCCAATAAAACAACATGTATTATGGGGTTGAATGTGTTTTGCTATTCACAAAATAAAACAAAAGCAGTCATGCAAATATCTGCTTTAACACAGCACAGCAAAATCAGTTGCACCATTCAATCCCGCTCGTCCAGACGGGGAGAATTCAATCACATTTATTCGATGCGACGTTTCTTATGGGATTTAATGAGCGACAACATTTTGACCCCAAACCGAGAGGATTCTGGGATGTTTGTGGTTTTTTTGTAATAACTCTGGAAGGAAACGTCGCAGACCCATCAAGGTGGTACTCGTACTGCTCGCCTCATCGAGAGGAATCCAAAGATATGAGTGCTTAAGCTATGGGATATGAAATGGACGAGCGACCAATAAAACAACTTTTATTATGGGGTTGAATGCTTTTTGCTATTCACAAAATAAAACAAATGCATTCATGCAAATATCTGTTTTAATACAGCACAGCAAAAATCAGTTACACCGTTCAATTCCGCTCGTCCAGACGGGGAGAATTCAATCACTTTTTTTCGATGTGACGTTTCTTATGGGATTTAATGAACGACAACATTTTGACCCCAACCGAGAGGATTCTGGGATGTTTGTGGTGTTTTTGTAATAACTCTGGAAGGAAACGTCGCAGACCCATCAAGGTGGTACTCGTACTGCTCGCCTCATCGAGTGGAATCCAAAGATATGAGTGGTTAAGCTATGCGATATGAAATGGACGAGCGACCAATAAAACAACATGTATTATGGGGTTGAATGTGTTTTGCTATTCACAAAATAAAACAAAAGCAGTCATGCAAATATCTGCTTTAACACAGCACAGCAAAATCAGTTGCACCATTCAATCCCGCTCGTCCAGACGGGGAGAATTCAATCACATTTATTCGATGCGACGTTTCTTATGGGATTTAATGAGCGACAACATTTTGACCCCAAACCGAGAGGATTCTGGGATGTTTGTGGTTTTTTTGTAATAACTCTGGAAGGAAACGTCGCAGACCCATCAAGGTGGTACTCGTACTGCTCGCCTCATCGAGAGGAATCCAAAGATATGAGTGCTTAAGCTATGGGATATGAAATGGACGAGCGACCAATAAAACAACTTTTATTATGGGGTTGAATGCTTTTTGCTATTCACAAAATAAAACAAATGCAGTCATGCAAATATCTGTTTTAACACAGCACAGCAAAAATCAGTTACACCATTCAATTCCGCTCGTCCAGACGGGGGAGAATTCAATCACATTTATTCGATGCGACGTTTCTTATGGGATTGAATGAGCGACAACATTTTGACCCCAAACCGAGAGGATTCTGGGATGTTTGTGGTGTTTTTGTAATAACTCTGGAAGGAAACGTCGCAGACCCATCAAGATGGTACTCGTACTGCTCGCCTCATCGAGAGGAATCCAAAGATATGAGTGCTTAAGCTATGGGATATGAAATGGACGAGCGACCAATAAAACAACTTTTATTATGGGGTTGAATGCTTTTTGCTATTCACAAAATAAAACAAATGCAGTCATGCAAATATCTGTTTTAACACAGCACAGCAAAAATCAGTTACACCATTCAATTCCGCTCGTCCAGACGGGGAGAATTCAATCACATTTATTCGATGCGACGTTTCTTATGGGATTGAATGAGCGACAACATTTTGACCCCAAACCGAGAGGATTCTGGGATGTTTGTGGTGTTTTTGTAATAACTCTGGAAGGAAACGTCGCAGACCCATCAAGGTGGTACTCGTACTGCTCGCCTCATCGAGAGGAATCCAAAGATATGAGTGGTTAAGCTATGGGATATGAAATGGACGAGCGACCAATAAAACAACTTTTATTATGGGGTTGAATGCTTTTTGCTATTCACAAAATAAAACAAATGCATTCATGCAAATATCTGTTTTAACACAGCACAGCAAAAATCAGTTACACCGTTCAATTCCGCTCGTCCAGACGGGGAGAATTCAATCACATTTTTTCGATGCGACGTTTCTTATGGGATTTAATGAACGACAACATTTTGACCCCAACCGAGAGGATTCTGGGATGTTTGTGGTGTTTTTGTAATAACTCTGGAAGGAAACGTCGCAGACCCATCAAGGTGGTACTCGTACTGCTCGCCTCATCGAGTGGAATCCAAAGATATGAGTGGTTAAGCTATGCGATATGAAATGGACGAGCGTCCAATAAAACAACATGTATTATGGGGTTGAATGTGTTTTGCTATTCACAAAATAAAACAAAAGCAGTCATGCAAATATCTGCTTTAACACAGCACAGCAAAATCAGTTGCACCATTCAATCCCGCTCGTCCAGACGGGGAGAATTCAATCACATTTATTCGATGCGACGTTTCTTATGGGATTTAATGAGCGACAACATTTTGACCCCAAACCGAGAGGATTCTGGGATGTTTGTGGTTTTTTTGTAATAACTCTGGAAGGAAACGTCGCAGACCCATCAAGGTGGTACTCGTACTGCTTGCCTCATCGAGAGGAATCCAAAGATATGAGTGCTTAAGCTATGGGATATGAAATGGACGAGCGACCAATAAAACAACTTTTATTATGGGGTTGAATGCTTTTTGCTATTCACAAAATAAAACAAATGCAGTCATGCAAATATCTGTTTTAACACAGCACAGCAAAAATCAGTTACACCATTCAATTCCGCTCGTCCAGACGGGGAGAATTCAATCACATTTATTCGATGCGACGTTTCTTATGGGATTGAATGAGCGACAACATTTTGACCCCAAACCGAGAGGATTCTGGGATGTTTGTGGTTTTTTTGTAATAACTCTGGAAGGAAACGTCGCAGACCCATCAAGGTGGTACTCGTACTGCTTGCCTCATCGAGAGGAATCCAAAGATATGAGTGCTTAAGCTATGGGATATGAAATGGACGAGCGACCAATAAAACAACTTTTATTATGGGGTTGAATGCTTTTTGCTATTCACAAAATAAAACAAATGCAGTCATGCAAATATCTGTTTTAACACAGCACAGCAAAAATCAGTTACACCATTCAATTCCGCTCGTCCAGACGGGGAGAATTCAATCACATTTATTCGATGCGACGTTTCTTATGGGATTGAATGAGCGACAACATTTTGACCCCAAACCGAGAGGATTCTGGGATGTTTGTGGTGTTTTTGTAATAACTCTGGAAGGAAACGTCGCAGACCCATCAAGGTGGTACTCGTACTGCTCGCCTCATCGAGAGGAATCCAAAGATATGAGTGGTTAAGCTATGGGATATGAAATGGACGAGCGACCAATAAAACAACTTTTATTATGGGGTTGAATGCTTTTTGCTATTCACAAAATAAAACAAATGCATTCATGCAAATATCTGTTTTAACACAGCACAGCAAAAATCAGTTACACCGTTCAATTCCGCTCGTCCAGACGGGGAGAATTCAATCACATTTATTCGATGCGACGTTTCTTATGGGATTTAATGAGCGACAACATTTTGACCCCAAACCGAGAGGATTCTGGGATGTTTGTGGTGTTTTTGTAATAACTCTGGAAGGAAACGTCGCAGACCCATCAAGGTGGTACTCGTACTGCTCGCCTCATCGAGCGGAATCCAAAGATATGAGTGCATAAGCTATGGGATATGAAATGGACGAGCGACCAATAAAACAACATGTTTTATGGGGTTGAATGCTTTTTGCTATTCACAAAATAAAACCAAAGCAGTAATGCAAATATCTGATTTAACACAGCACAGCAAAATCAGTTGCACCATTCAATTCTGCTCGTCCAGACGGGGAGAATTCAATCACATTTTTCCGATGCGACGTTTCTTATGGGATTGAATGAGCGACAACATTTTGACCCCAAACCGAGAAGATTCTGGGATGTTTGTGGTTTTTTGGTAACAACTCTGGAAGGAAACGTCGCAGACCCATCAAGGTGGTACTCGTACTGCTCGCCTCATCGAGTGGAATCCAAAGATATGAGTGGTTAAGCTATGCGATATGAAATGGACGAGCGACCAATAAAACAACATGTATTATGGGGTTGAATGCGTTTTGCTATTCACAAAATAAAACAAAAGCAGTCATGCAAATATCTGTTTTAACACAGCACAGCAAAATCAGTTGCACCATTCAATCCCGCTCGTCCAGACGGGGAGAATTCAATCACATTTATTCGATGCGACGTTTCTTATGGGATTTAATGAGCGACAACATTTTGACCCCAAACCGGGAGGATTCTGGGATGTTTGTGGTTTTTTTGTAATAACTCTGGAAGGAAACGTCGCAGACCCATCAAGGTGGTACTCGTACTGCTCGCCTCATCGAGTGGAATCCAAAGATATGAGTGCTTAAGCTATGGGATATGAAATGGACGAGCGACCAATAAAACAACATGTATTATGGGGTTGAATGCTTTTTGCTATTCACAAAATAAAACCAAAGCAGTAATGCAAATATCTGATTTAACACAGCACAGCAAAATCAGTTGCACCATTCAATTCTGCTCGTCCAGACGGGGAGAATTCAATCACATTTTTTCGATGCGACGTTTCTTATGGGATTGAATGAGCGACAACATTTTGACCCCAAACCGAGAGGATTCTGGGATGTTTGTGGTTTTTTGGTAACAACTCTGGAAGGAAACGTCGCAGACCCATCAAGGTGGTACTCGTACTGCTCGCCTCATCGAGTGGAATCCAAAGATATGAGTGGTTAAGCTATGCGATATGAAATGGACGAGCGACCAATAAAACAACATGTATTATGGGGTTGAATGCGTTTTGCTATTCACAAAATAAAACAAAAGCAGTCATGCAAATATCTGTTTTAACACAGCACAGCAAAATCAGTTGCACCATTCAATCCCGCTCGTCCAGACGGGGAGAATTCAATCACATTTATTCGATGCGACGTTTCTTATGGGATTTAATGAGCGACAACATTTTGACCCCAAACCGGGAGGATTCTGGGGTGTTTGTGTTTTTTTTGTAATAACTCTGGAAGGAAACGTCGCAGACCCATCAAGGTGGTACTCGTACTGCTCGCCTCATCGAGTGGAATCCAAAGATATGAGTGCTTAAGCTATGGGATATGAAATGGACGAGCGACCAATAAAACAACATGTATTATGGGGTTGAATGCTTTTTGCTATTCACAAAATAAAACCAAAGCAGTAATGCAAATATCTGATTTAACACAGCACAGCAAAATCAGTTGCACCATTCAATTCTGCTCGTCCAGACGGGGAGAATTCAATCACATTTTTTCGATGCGACGTTTCTTATGGGATTGAATGAGCGACAACATTTTGACCCCAAACCGAGAGGATTCTGGGATGTTTGTGGTTTTTTGGTAACAACTCTGGAAGGAAACGTCGCAGACCCATCAAGGTGGTACTCGTACTGCTCGCCTCATCGAGAGGAATCCAAAGATATGAGTGGTTAAGCTATGGGATATGAAATGGACGAGCGACCAATAAAACAACTTTTATTATGGGGTTGAATGCTTTTTGCTATTCACAAAATAAAACAAATGCATTCATGCAAATATCTGTTTTAACACAGCACAGCAAAAATCAGTTACACCGTTCAATTCCGCTCGTCCAGACGGGGAGAATTCAATCACATTTTTTCGATGCGACGTTTCTTATGGGATTTAATGAACGACAACATTTTGACCCCAACCGAGAGGATTCTGGGATGTTTGTGGTGTTTTTGTAATAACTCTGGAAGGAAACGTCGCAGACCCATCAAGGTGGTACTCGTACTGCTCGCCTCATCGAGTGGAATCCAAAGATATGAGTGGTTAAGCTATGCGATATGAAATGGACGAGCGTCTAATAAAACAACATGTATTATGGGGTTGAATGTGTTTTGCTATTCACAAAATAAAACAAAAGCAGTCATGCAAATATCTGCTTTAACACAGCACAGCAAAATCAGTTGCACCATTCAATCCCGCTCGTCCAGACGGGGAGAATTCAATCACATTTATTCGATGCGACGTTTCTTATGGGATTTAATGAGCGACAACATTTTGACCCCAAACCGAGAGGATTCTGGGATGTTTGTGGTTTTTTTGTAATAACTCTGGAAGGAAACGTCGCAGACCCATCAAGGTGGTACTCGTACTGCTCGCCTCATCGAGAGGAATCCAAAGATATGAGTGCTTAAGCTATGGGATATGAAATGGACGAGCGACCAATAAAACAACTTTTATTATGGGGTTGAATGCTTTTTGCTATTCACAAAATAAAACAAATGCAGTCATGCAAATATCTGTTTTAACACAGCACAGCAAAAATCAGTTACACCATTCAATTCCGCTCGTCCAGACGGGGAGAATTCAATCACATTTATTCGATGCGACGTTTCTTATGGGATTGAATGAGCGACAACATTTTGACCCCAAACCGAGAGGATTCTGGGATGTTTGTGGTTTTTTTGTAATAACTCTGGAAGGAAACGTCGCAGACCCATCAAGGTGGTACTCGTACTGCTCGCCTCATCGAGAGGAATCCAAAGATATGAGTGGTTAAGCTATGGGATATGAAATGGACGAGCGACCAATAAAACAACTTTTATTATGGGGTTGAATGCTTTTTGCTATTCACAAAATAAAACAAATGCAGTCATGCAAATATCTGTTTTAACACAGCACAGCAAAAATCAGTTACACCATTCAATTCCGCTCGTCCAGACGGGGAGAATTCAATCACATTTATTCGATGCGACGTTTCTTATGGGATTGAATGAGCGACAACATTTTGACCCCAAACCGAGAGGATTCTGGGATGTTTGTGGTGTTTTTGTAATAACTCTGGAAGGAAACGTCGCAGACCCATCAAGGTGGTACTCGTACTGCTCGCCTCATCGAGAGGAATCCAAAGATATGAGTGGTTAAGCTATGGGATATGAAATGGACGAGCGACCAATAAAACAACTTTTATTATGGGGTTGAATGCTTTTTGCTATTCACAAAATAAAACAAATGCATTCATGCAAATATCTGTTTTAACACAGCACAGCAAAAATCAGTTACACCGTTCAATTCCGCTCGTCCAGACGGGGAGAATTCAATCACATTTATTCGATGCGACGTTTCTTATGGGATTTAATGAGCGACAACATTTTGACCCCAAACCGAGAGGATTCTGGGATGTTTGTGGTGTTTTTGTAATAACTCTGGAAGGAAACGTCGCAGACCCATCAAGGTGGTACTCGTACTGCTCGCCTCATCGAGCGGAATCCAAAGATATGAGTGCATAAGCTATGGGATATGAAATGGACGAGCGACCAATAAAACAACATGTTTTATGGGGTTGAATGCTTTTTGCTATTCACAAAATAAAACCAAAGCAGTAATGCAAATATCTGATTTAACACAGCACAGCAAAATCAGTTGCACCATTCAATTCTGCTCGTCCAGACGGGGAGAATTCAATCACATTTTTCCGATGCGACGTTTCTTATGGGATTGAATGAGCGACAACATTTTGACCCCAAACCGAGAAGATTCTGGGATGTTTGTGGTTTTTTGGTAACAACTCTGGAAGGAAACGTCGCAGACCCATCAAGGTGGTACTCGTACTGCTCGCCTCATCGAGTGGAATCCAAAGATATGAGTGGTTAAGCTATGCGATATGAAATGGACGAGCGACCAATAAAACAACATGTATTATGGGGTTGAATGCGTTTTGCTATTCACAAAATAAAACAAAAGCAGTCATGCAAATATCTGTTTTAACACAGCACAGCAAAATCAGTTGCACCATTCAATCCCGCTCGTCCAGACGGGGAGAATTCAATCACATTTATTCGATGCGACGTTTCTTATGGGATTTAATGAGCGACAACATTTTGACCCCAAACCGGGAGGATTCTGGGATGTTTGTGGTTTTTTTGTAATAACTCTGGAAGGAAACGTCGCAGACCCATCAAGGTGGTACTCGTACTGCTCGCCTCATCGAGCGGAATCCAAAGATATGAGTGCATAAGCTATGGGATATGAAATGGACGAGCGACCAATAAAACAACATGTTTTATGGGGTTGAATGCTTTTTGCTATTCACAAAATAAAACCAAAGCAGTAATGCAAATATCTGATTTAACACAGCACAGCAAAATCAGTTGCACCATTCAATTCTGCTCGTCCAGACGGGGAGAATTCAATCACATTTTTCCGATGCGACGTTTCTTATGGGATTGAATGAGCGACAACATTTTGACCCCAAACCGAGAAGATTCTGGGATGTTTGTGGTTTTTTGGTAACAACTCTGGAAGGAAACGTCGCAGACCCATCAAGGTGGTACTCGTACTGCTCGCCTCATCGAGTGGAATCCAAAGATATGAGTGGTTAAGCTATGCGATATGAAATGGACGAGCGACCAATAAAACAACATGTATTATGGGGTTGAATGCGTTTTGCTATTCACAAAATAAAACAAAAGCAGTCATGCAAATATCTGTTTTAACACAGCACAGCAAAATCAGTTGCACCATTCAATCCCGCTCGTCCAGACGGGGAGAATTCAATCACATTTATTCGATGCGACGTTTCTTATGGGATTTAATGAGCGACAACATTTTGACCCCAAACCGGGAGGATTCTGGGATGTTTGTGGTTTTTTTGTAATAACTCTGGAAGGAAACGTCGCAGACCCATCAAGGTGGTACTCGTACTGCTCGCCTCATCGAGTGGAATCCAAAGATATGAGTGCTTAAGCTATGGGATATGAAATGGACGAGCGACCAATAAAACAACATGTATTATGGGGTTGAATGCTTTTTGCTATTCACAAAATAAAACCAAAGCAGTAATGCAAATATCTGATTTAACACAGCACAGCAAAATCAGTTGCACCATTCAATTCTGCTCGTCCAGACGGGGAGAATTCAATCACATTTTTTCGATGCGACGTTTCTTATGGGATTGAATGAGCGACAACATTTTGACCCCAAACCGAGAGGATTCTGGGATGTTTGTGGTTTTTTGGTAACAACTCTGGAAGGAAACGTCGCAGACCCATCAAGGTGGTACTCGTACTGCTCGCCTCATCGAGTGGAATCCAAAGATATGAGTGGTTAAGCTATGCGATATGAAATGGACGAGCGACCAATAAAACAACATGTATTATGGGGTTGAATGCGTTTTGCTATTCACAAAATAAAACAAAAGCAGTCATGCAAATATCTGTTTTAACACAGCACAGCAAAATCAGTTGCACCATTCAATCCCGCTCGTCCAGACGGGGAGAATTCAATCACATTTATTCGATGCGACGTTTCTTATGGGATTTAATGAGCGACAACATTTTGACCCCAAACCGGGAGGATTCTGGGGTGTTTGTGTTTTTTTTGTAATAACTCTGGAAGGAAACGTCGCAGACCCATCAAGGTGGTACTCGTACTGCTCGCCTCATCGAGTGGAATCCAAAGATATGAGTGCTTAAGCTATGGGATATGAAATGGACGAGCGACCAATAAAACAACATGTATTATGGGGTTGAATGCTTTTTGCTATTCACAAAATAAAACCAAAGCAGTAATGCAAATATCTGATTTAACACAGCACAGCAAAATCAGTTGCACCATTCAATTCTGCTCGTCCAGACGGGGAGAATTCAATCACATTTTTTCGATGCGACGTTTCTTATGGGATTGAATGAGCGACAACATTTTGACCCCAAACCGAGAGGATTCTGGGATGTTTGTGGTTTTTTGGTAACAACTCTGGAAGGAAACGTCGCAGACACATCAAGGTGGTACTCGTACTGCTCGCCTCATCGAGTGGAATCCAAAGATATGAGTGGTTAAGCTATGCGATATGAAATGGACGAGCGACCAATAAAACAACATGTATTATGGGGTTGAATGCGTTTTGCTATTCACAAAATAAAACAAAAGCAGTCATGCAAATATCTGTTTTAACACAGCACAGCAAAATCAGTTGCACCATTCAATCCCGCTCGTCCAGACGGGGAGAATTCAATCACATTTATTCGATGCGACGTTTCTTATGGGATTAAATGAGCGACAACATTTTGACCCCAAACCGGGAGGATTCTGGGATGTTTGTGGTTTTTTTGTAATAACTCTGGAAGGAAACGTCGCAGACCCATCAAGGTGGTACTCGTACTGCTCGCCTCATCGAGTGGAATCCAAAGATATGAGTGCTTAAGCTATGGGTTATGAAATGGACGAGCGACCAATAAAACAACATGTATTATGGGGTTGAATGCTTTTTGCTATTCACAAAATAAAACCAAAGCAGTAATGCAAATATCTGATTTAACACAGCACAGCAAAATCAGTTGCACCATTCAATTCTGCTCGTCCAGACGGGGAGAATTCAATCACATTTTTTCGATGCGACGTTTCTTATGGGATTTAATGAACGACAACATTTTGACCCCAACCGAGAGGATTCTGGGATGTTTGTGTTTTTTTTGTAATAACTCTGGAAGGAAACGTCGCAGACCCATCAAGGTGGTACTCGTACTGCTCGCCTCATCGAGTGGAATCCAAAGATATGAGTGGTTAAGCTATGCGATATGAAATGGACGTGCGACCAATAAAACAACATGTATTATGGGGTTGAATGTGTTTTGCTATTCACAAAATAAAACAAAAGCAGTCATGCAAATATCTGCTTTAACACAGCACAGCAAAATCAGTTGCACCATTCAATCCCGCTCGTCCAGACGGGGAGAATTCAATCACATTTATTCGATGCGACGTTTCTTATGGGATTTAATGAGCGACAACATTTTGACCCCAAACCGAGAGGATTCTGGGATGTTTGTGGTTTTTTTGTAATAACTCTGGAAGGAAACGTCGCAGACCCATCAAGGTGGTACTCGTACTGCTCGCCTCATCGAGAGGAATCCAAAGATATGAGTGCTTAAGCTATGGGATATGAAATGGACGAGCGACCAATAAAACAACTTTTATTATGGGGTTGAATGCTTTTTGCTATTCACAAAATAAAACAAATGCAGTCATGCAAATATCTGTTTTAACACAGCACAGCAAAAATCAGTTACACCATTCAATTCCGCTCGTCCAGACGGGGAGAATTCAATCACATTTATTCGATGCGACGTTTCTTATGGGATTTAATGAGCGACAACATTTTGACCCCAAACCGAGAGGATTCTGGGATGTTTGTGGTGTTTTTGTAATAACTCTGGAAGGAAACGTCGCAGACCCATCAAGGTGGTACTCGTACTGCTCGCCTCATCGAGAGGAATCCAAAGATATGAGTGCTTAAGCTATGGGATATGAAATGGACGAGCGACCAATAAAACAACATGTATTATGGTGTTGAATGCTTTTTGCTATTCACAAAATAAAACCAAAGCAGTAATGCAAATATCTGATTTAACACAGCACAGCAAAATCAGTTGCACCATTCAATTCTGCTCGTCCAGACGGGGAGAATTCAATCACGTTTTTTCGATGCGACGTTTCTTATGGGATTGAATGAGCGACAACATTTTGACCCCAAACCGAGAGGATTTTGGGATGTTTGTGGTTTTTTGGTAACAACTCTGGAAGGAAACGTCGCAGACCCATCAAGGTGGTACTCATACTGCTCGCCTCATCGAGTGGAATCTAAAGATATGAGTGGTTAAGCTATGGGATATGAAATGGACGAGCGACCAATAAAACAACATGTATTATGGGGTTGAATGCATTTTGCTATTCACAAAATAAAACAAAAGCAGTCATGCAAATATCTGTTTTAACACAGCACAGCAAAATCAGTTGCACCATTCAATCCCGCTCGTCCAGACGGGGAGAATTCAATCATATTTATTCGATGCGACGTTTCTTATGGGATTTAATGAGCGACAACATTTTGACCCCAAACCGAGAGGATTCTGGGATGTTTGTGGTTTTTTTGTAATAACTCTGGAAGGAAACGTCGCAGACCCATCAAGGTGGTACTCGTACTGCTCGCCTCATCGAGAGGAATCCAAACATATGAGTGCTTAAGCTATGGGATATGAAATGGACGAGCGACCAATAAAACAACATGTATTATGGGGTTGAATGCTTTTTGCTATTCACAAAATAAAACCAAAGCAGTAATGCAAATATCTGATTTAACACAGCACAGCAAAATCAGTTGCACCATTCAATTCTGCTCGTCCAGACGGGGAGAATTCAATCACATTTTTTCGATGCGACGTTTCTTATGGGATTGAATGAGCGACAACATTTTGACCCCAAACCGAGAGGATTCTGGGATGTTTGTGGTTTTTTGGTAACAACTCTGGAAGGAAACGTCGCAGACCCATCAAGGTGGTACTCGTACTGCTCGCCTCATCGAGTGGAATCCAAAGATATGAGTGGTTAAGCTATGCGATATGAAATGGACGAGCGACCAATAAAACAACATGTAATATGGGGTTGAATGCTTTTTGCTATTCACAAAATAAAACAAAAGCAGTCATGCAAATATCTGTTTTAACACAGCACAGCAAAATCAGTTGCACCATTCAATCCCGCTCGTCCAGACGGGGAGAATTCAATCACATTTATTCGATGCGACGTTTCTTATGGGATTTAATGAGCGACAACATTTTGACCCCAAACCGGGAGGATTCTGGGAAGTTTGTGGTTTTTTGGTAATAACTCTGGAAGGAAACGTCGCAGACCCATCAAGGTGGTACTCGTACTGCTCGCCTCATCGAGAGGAATCCAAAGATATGAGTGGTTAAGCTATGGGATATAAAATGGACGAGCAACCAATCAAACAACATGTTGTTGTATATGTGGGTGTGTGAAAATTGATTAAAAATAATTAAAATTAAATGAAATTCGAAATTTGCATTATTAATCCAAAATTATGTTAATTCGTGCAATTATGCGTATAACTATGCTAATTAGAGAGGTAATAGTATTAATTTATACGAGTGGGTGTAGTTGTGTTCATGATAGCCTTTATGATAATCAGGCCCCGCCTCGTTGACGAGGTGGGGTTATCAATCAGGATAACGCAATCAATCGTGTGCAGTTACGCTAGTGTCAATTCGGCCTCGTTGTCTAACTTCGTATTATTGATCAGCATAATACAATGATTCTCGCTTTAACACTCTCCGAGTGTTCATATTTTAGGTCCCAAGTTCATATCATTCGCTTTAAAGTTTAATGAGTGTGTATTGGTGTGTTTATAGTTTAGGTTCCCGAGTTCCTATCTCGTCGCAGGATACAGATCTTATGCAAAAATTTCAGGAAAGAATCACACGACCACTTCTGTATTAATCAATTTATTTTCTAATTAAACCTTAACTATAATATGTATGTGAACTCTCAATCTCGGAACTTCAACACAGTATCCACACGGTATCAAGACAGTATCATCAACGACTGTACGATTTCACTTTGATAACACATGGACCCCGCATAAAGCGATTGCTGTTAGTGAGAGAGAGAGTCAGGACATACAAATACTATGCTACACAAAAGCTTATACATTATAATATGAACGATCATTATGCTTGAAATGGTCAGCACATTATCACAGGCGATTGATTAACATGCAACGGTATTCATATAAAAAGACAATCAAACAGTTATTATTTCCAAAGGCATAAATGTAACAACAGATCCACCGGACAGACTATAAGATTACCGAAATGGCTTAGTGTGAGGGTATGCGGCGGAACATGTTATCTCACGGGAGATTAATTAATTACTTAATTCGTGAATAAGATTGTATGATCAGAAAATCGGTTTAGCACGATTCCTCCCCGGGAGCGTAGCTCCGTGGCGAAGGTGCCAAGGGTTAATTAGTATTGATGGATCGGTTGGTAACTTATGCGATTAGAAGCACAGTCCAAAACAAAATATTAAAGAGGGAAATTATGAATATACTTATAAACGACGGACTGTTGTCACACGGTTGATGCTTCCACAGTCAGATGGTTCACGGATTTGAGTGTTCGCTTCTGGTTAAGGACCCGTGTAGGTTTGAGTGATATGAATTGTTTTGAATAGTCAGTGTTTGGAATTAATTATTTGTGTTGCCATACGCTGAAGTTGGCATCGCTTGTAGGAGAAGTAGCCTCGCTCCCTTTAGAGCGGTGAGGTGTGTGGGAGTGCATCATACGTATCGCCGCCCTCCTCCACGCAGCAGCTAGCCTCTGTCCACGGGGGAGAGTTGCTTGATCGCTCTCAGTTCTACTCAGTGGACACCTCTCTCCACTGCTGGATGAGCTGCGCGATCACGCTCGTGCTGGTTCGCTGACAGCAGTTTCTCTCCGCTGTTGGATGATCTGCATCGACACGCTCCCTCTCTCTCTCTGTGTGGAGAACTCGAACGTACTCGCTGCTGGTTTGCTGAAAGCAGGTTTCTCTCCGCTGCTGGATGACTCAGGTCGCACGCGCTCGTACTGGTTCTCTAACAGCAGGTTTTTCTCCACTGCTGGATGACTCCAGTCGCACGTACTCTTGCTCTGGTTTGCAGAAGCTCTTGCTTGGTGCATCGGTCGATCTGCAGCTGGACTCAATGTAAATTAAACTTTCAGCAATGCTCTGTCTTTCAGCTCTTGGAAATCGCATTAGGTGACGCCTCACTACCCTGCGAGTCTTGCCAACGTCAGTGGGTAGCGACGGGGCCACTTTGGCTTCTGCTCGCCGCCCCCTGCTCTGCAGCTCGCCGGCTGGCGACCTGTTGCTCTCGTTCCCGATTGGAACTGCTCCTGAACCGACTCGCTGGTCGAACTCCCCGCGTTCCGACCTCCTCCGAGTCGAAGTCCCCGAGTTCCGACCCCCCTGGTCGAACTCTTCCGAGTTGCTCCTCCGAGTCGAACTGTCTCCCGAGAGTCGACCCCCCGGTCGAACTCTGGTGAGCCGACCCCCCCCCCCCCCCCCCCGGTCTAACTCTGGTAAGTTGCTCCTCCGAGTTCCTCTTTTTATGCCCAAAAATCCCTTCACTCGGATCCTGCCCACAAGGCGGGGTTTCTTTCGATTTTTGCTGTGTCAGGATTTGTCCGTATGTATCTGCGTCCGTGTGTGTGTCCGTACGTGTGTCAGTGTGTGTCCTTGTGCATCACCCACGGTATATTCCGTTGTCATACTCCTACCATAAAACCCACAAGTAAAACAATCAAATGTTATCAATTGTCTTGAAGGCGCTTCTCTGTCTGGGTGCACAACCTGGAGGGAGGGCTGATATTCCCTCCGACTTTCACCGACGCACAGAGAAATGGTTAAAAAGTTTTAAGTTAACATTTCACTTCATCAGAGTTCCACAGTTATGATTCTGTATTAGTCCAAGGTCTGGGTCAGCTTCCCGTTGTGGTGTTTGACTCGTGTTTCCCCGAGCGTATACACACTCCTACCCCGCGCTGCGGGGATACAAAGACGGCCGGGATCTTCCTTTCTCTCCGACCCTGGGTTTAACATCGCCCTTTGCTTACGTTGCAGTTTTGCTGTGCGCTTGCATTTCTTTTCCTCTCTACTCTTACTTTAACCCGGCTTATTATTTGCGTATGGGTGGATTAGAGCATTCATGTTGACTTAGGAAAACCTGAGTGTTAGGCTTCGGGTCAAGTCGTATAGAAATTATTAAAATATGTATATACATTTCATATTAAATTAATAGACGGGTGATGGTTACATTGACGTAGCTTGTGGCAGGGTTCAATTGAAGTGGGTATGAAGATCAATAACTTTAGCCTACCCTGTCGTTAAATTCCGACTTTAAGTTACTTTAATAGTAATGCAGAACCAATTAGCTTTTTTGACTTAACTAGATCTAGGCTAACGCAACCTCCCAGTGACCCTGGCTTTGTGTTTACGTCAGCCCCTTGCAATCCGCTGCGCTCGGCTCTCTATCTGCTCCCTCTGACCCTGGGAGGGCTCTGAACGTCAAAATCGTGTTAGTGGGTCAAGGTAAATATGACCTCCACATGCCATGCTGAGGCCTGGTTTGGTGTTTTTATTCATTATTAAAATTAAAAGAAACAATAGAAATATGTATCTATATGTATTGAAAAATTACTTGTTAATATTAAGATGGAAAGGGGGGCATATACAACAGGTGTGGCGGGGGGTGGAGGGTGGTGTGGTGGGGTGGAGGGTGGTGAGGCGGGGTGGGGTGGAGGGTGGTGTGGCAGGGTCGGGTGGAGGGTGGTGTGGCGAAGTGGGGTGGAGGGTGGTGTGGCGGGGTGGAGGGTGGTGTGGTGGAGGGTGGTGGGGTGGAGGGTGGAGGGGTGGAGGGTGGTGGGGTGGAGGGGTGGAGGGTGGTGGGGTGGAGGGTGGTGTGGTGGTGGGTGGTGGGGTGGTGGGTGGTGGGGTGGAGGGTGGTGGGGTGGAGGGTGGTGGGGTGGTGGGGTGGTGGGGTGGAGGGTGGTGGGGAGTGGGGCACATCGTAATGGTGTGGGGTGAGGAGGATCGTGTTGGTTGAGGATGAGGAGTATAGTGATGGTGGAGAGTTATGCGGATAGTGATGGTGTTTCAAGTTTCAAGTTTCATTTATTTAGGTATAGCCCTGTGAGCCATGCGGCTCTTAAGTCGGGTGCAACCGCAACCAACAAAATATGAATACAGAACATCCCAAAGCGACGACGCGCAACAGAAACATCCTGGAATAAACCAGGACATATTCCACACACAAAAAAAACGTATTAAAACGCTGTGTGCAAAAATCACAATGTGGTGCAAGCCAACAACAACAACTATAAGACAAATTTTGATTTTGATTGTTTATATATATTTTATTATTTTGTTGTTTCCCTTCAACGTGACTTTACCGAAAGAGCTAAGAATATGAACTATAAGACAATTTAGATTAACCATATGTTTTTAAATCACCAAAAAAAGCTATAAAAAACAATGTAACAACAGTAATCTTAGGAACTGTAATTTTAAATTTAACAATAAACGATATACATAACACTGACGACAAAAACCTGCAGCCATAACTGGCAGCACGACACTCCCAGTGTATGATGTGTGAGTGAGTCAGCAGCAGCGTGAGTGAGTGTATGATGTGCGAGTCACTGTATGATGGTTGAGTCCGTATTAGGTTGAGTGAGTGTATGATGTGTGAGTCAGCGTACGATGTGTTAGTCAGCACATGATGAGTGAGTCAGTGTATGATGTGCGAGTCAGTGTATGATGTGTGAGTGAGTCAGCAGCAGCGTGAGTGTATGATGTGTGAGTCAGCGCACAATGTGTTAGTCAGCGCATGATGAGTGAGTCAGTGTATGATGTGTGAGTGAGTCAGTGGCAGTGTGAGTGAGTGAATAATGTGCTAGTGAGCCAGCACACGATGAGTGAACCTGTGTATGATGAGTGAATGGGTCAGTGGTTGTGCGAGTGTATGATGTGTGAGTGAGTAAGCGCATGATGAGCGAGTCAGTGCATGATGTGTGAGGGAGTCAGTGTATGATGTATGAGAAAGTCAGTGTCGGCTCCCTCTGCTCGCGCGTTGCCCCCCCCCTCCGGCTCCGTCGCCCCCCTCCCCCAGCTCCATCGGCCCTCCCTTGGCTCCGTCGCCCCCCCCTGGCTCCGTCGCCCCCCCCCGGCTCCGTCGCCCCCCCCGGCTCCGTCGCCCCCCCCCCCCCCGGCTCCTTCGCCCCCCCCCGGCTCCGTCGCCCCCCCCCGGCTCCGTCGCCCCCCCCGGCTCCGTCGCCCCCCCCCCGGCTCCGTCGCCCCCCCCCCGGCTCCGTCGCCCCCCCCCGGCTCCGTCGCCCCCCCCCCGCCCCCGTCGCCCCCCCCCCCGGCCCCCTCGGCTCCATCGGATCCTTCTGTCGGCTCCCTCGGCCCCTCACAAACGGCCCCACCAGCCCCTGCTCGGAGTGCGGCCCGGGAACGCCCCGGGAGCGCACGCGCGCCTCAGGCGGCCATCTTGGATTCGTTTTCTTGGTCTTTGTCGAGGATGGGTTGGATAGTGATGGTAAGGGGTGGGGCGAAAAGCGATTGTTGTGGGTGGGGAAGATAGTGATGGTGGGGGGGATGGGCATATAGTAATATTTGGGCGTGTGGCGGATCGTGATGGTGCAGGTTCAGGTGGATAGTGATGGTGAGGGGTGGGTGGATTGTGATGGGGGAGATTGAGGAGGGTAGTGATGGTGAAGGGTGAGGCGGATAGGAATGGTAAGGGGTGGGGTTAATAGTGATTGTGGTGGGTGGGGCAGATCGTGATGGCGGTGGGATGGGCGTATAGTAATGACGGTGGGTGGGGCAGATTGTGATGTTGGGGGGTTGGGTGGATCGTGATGTTGCGGCGTTTGTTGGATAGTGATTGTGGGGTTTGGGGCGGATAGTGATGGTAGGGGGTCGGGCGGATTGTGATGGTAGTGGCTGGGTTGGATAGTGATGGTGAGGGGTGGTGAATAGTGATGTTAGGGGGGGGGGGGCGGATAGTGATGGTGAGGAGTGAGGCGGATCGTGATGGGGAAGGGTGAGGCGGATTGTATTGGTAAGGGGTGGGGCTAATAGTGATTGTAGTTGGTCGGGCAGATCGTGATGGTGGGGGGATGGGTGTATAGTAATGGTGGTGGGGGGGGATAGTGGGGATGAGGCGTTCGTTGATGGTGGTGGATGGGGCAGATTGTGATGGTGGGGGATGGGTGGATAGTGATGTTGCGGGGCTGGTTGGATGGTGATTGTGGGGTTTGGGGCGGATAGTGATGGTGGAGGGCACACCGAATAGTGATGATGGGGGTTGGGGCTTACTGTGAAGGTGGGGGGTGAGTGGATGGTGATGGTGGAGGGTGGTTTGGAGAGTGATGGTGGGGGGTGAGATGGTCGGGCAGGATGGAGGGGAGGCGGGGAGAAGATTTTCAGACGAAAATCTTCTCCCCGTGGCAGCGCCTCTTCTTGCTGAGTGAAGGCCTCCCGCAAAAGTCATTATAATATGAGAGGTTGACTCTCAGGTGGCCTCCCACTTCGTAGCCCTGCTCCTCGGCCACGAAGGAGGGGCAAGTCCTCTGGGCCCGCGTCATCACCCCCACCGGAGCTCGGGGACGCTTTGTGGGACGAGCCAAGCAGCTGCTGCTGTTGGGTCCAGCTGCTTTTTTCTGCCGGCGTCGTTGAGGTGACTTCTTGGCTGCTTCCATCTCGAGCCAGATGTCCTTAACAGCCGCCGCCTCCCAGAACCCGACTGTAGGAACTGGCGCAGGGTCGACCTGAGATAACTGAGGCCCGCACAGGCCCAGGCAGCAACAGCAGCTGCACAGCTGTTCATATCCCAGCAGGGGATTCTCGGCTGTCAGGAGGCAGGCGTCGTGGAGGAGGTGGTGGTACTCTGTTGACTCCGCTCCTTCACAGGATTCTGGGGGATGAGTGAGACCTAGGGCACAGTAGGGGGATGTCATCAGCACTGGGCAGTACCTGGACCGTACCCTTAATTATCATCATGCAAGTACTCACATTCGTCATTCAGTCATCCACGTCAACATTCTATGATCATTGTACTTAAACGTCGGCTGCACCCTTAGAATTGCATGGAAAGCTTGTGGGAGGAGCACACGGACCTTGGAATATGTACGTCCCAAATACATCATTGCGAGGGTGACCTTGGCTAGGCAACGCATCTAGACGGCCATGTCATCAATGTTTTATTGTAATTATATACTAATTATATTTTATATCAAAGTAATTGTAGTGTAAATTTTGATTTAAAGCTTTCGTGACTGCAGTAATTCATATTCTTAGCACTTTCGGTAAAGTCACATTGAAGGGAACATAACACAAACGGTCGAAACGTCGTGAGAATTTTTATTGTTTTATATATATTTTATTATTTTATTGTTTCCCTTCAACGTGACTTTACCGAAAGAGCTAAGATTATAATTGTAGTGTTCTACGATGGGGGCGGAGCCTGCAGAAGACGGGGGCGGGGCCACATAGGCCGTGGCAGTGACGTCACCAGAGGGCGGGGCTCGAGGCCTGGACCGTTGGCGACAGTTGGAGCGGGGAGGCCGTTGCCATGGCTACCCGGGTTTGTTGTTGCCCACCGACATCGCTATAATAAAGACTTTACTTGTTTACTTAGCGCTCGTTTATCATTGATTTACTTATTTATCGTTACCGAGACTATCCTTATGACTTAATTACTTGTTAAATAGATAGCAACTCGTCACGTTCTTTAGAAGGAAAACCAAAGAGGCAAATTTACACATAAGTGCTTCTGGCAGATGTGGCCACAGGCCAAAGAGACACGCACATTGATGTACTCATCGTCGGTATTAAATTATTGTTTACTATCGATCAAGGACGGGCACGTTAAAGCTATTTGAGGAAAGTGAGTGGTGGTGCTGATTGGTACTTGCTATGAGCACCTGCCCCTAGTCAGAATCAGAATCTCAATCTATATTCATACTGGAGGAATACGATGAACTATACAGCTCGTTTTCAAAGATGTTCAGTACCTTGGTTCGCCTCGTAGTCTGCGACCACTTCGGCCCAAGCGGCTGTGGAGGGGGACTTCGCAGGCTTCTCAGAATCCGGAGTCGAAAGGGAGGGAACGGGGGGGAGGCGGAGGAAGAAAATCGTGAAGCGTGCCGCTAAGCATGCTCCTCATATACAGCTACAGAGACGAAGATCCCCCTGGCAGCCTTGGACCAGTGCTGTGCTGAAGAGCAGCACGGCACACCACGCCTGGCCACCTTTGTCTCCCCTATGCTGATGTTTTCAACGGAGGCTCTTTACATAGGTGATGTTTTAACACGTTGAATCAGATACTGTAATCGTTTTGAGTCTGAGTAGACAAAGAGGAGGCCCATGACTTTTTCACTAAATACCAACCACCGTGGAATATAAATTCGCGCTACTCCTCTAGCGACACAACAGCCCTGCCTACTCCCCACACAGGAATCTACACACACACACAGCAACACTCGCTCCACTCACCATGTCAATATCTTTTCGTGCAATATTCTCGTATGAGGTCATCATTTGGAAATCTTGAGCAACGCAAGAACGCAGCTCTCTGCTCAACGCCTCTGCTCAATATGGCAGTTAGGACCACGTGACATCGGTTAGGGCCTCGTGACGGCGCGTCGGACAACTCGTTGCGAGGCAACTGGCGATTTGGGTGACGCCACGGCGAGTCACGTGCTCCTTGGTACACGAATCAGAGAGGAACCCAGCACACGAACCACTCACACGCGCCTCGCGCACCCTTCTGAACAGACTGTTGGTAGAAGGTGCACACACACACCCCAACAAATACACTTCGTATAACAACGCGTGAATACGAATGTAAATAGATGTTCCATTGTCCGAATATTTATTTAAGATACCTACGTACAAATTAATTAGAATATGTATTTATACTGGAGAAATCCAATCAATAACTCACAAACCACCCACCCACCCTCTCAAGTTCTCAAGCATACAATAACCCATTCGCCAAGCCGTGCTGGCCTTCACAGGTGCTTGCTCACAGCACCTGCCCTAATAATCTGTTAGGGCTGTTGGGGGGTAGGTGCTGCGGGATCTGTGTCTTTGTGTGAGCTGGTGAATGTGGGGAGCGGTAGTGTTGTGATTAACGCACTTCGCCACGAAGCCGGCCAATCAGTTCGATTCCCGCTCACGGCAAAGACAAGTGACGATTGTCTGAATCGGTTATTGGCCTCGCTAATTCAGCCTGAAATCAACACGTTGTGTAAACATCACGACTAGGGAGACAAATGCGGCCGGGGATGGTGTTGGTCACTTATGCCCTCGTGTACCGTGCCGTTCTTCATAGGTAGTCGCTAACAGTACCTGCCCCAACATTCTGTTAAGGCTACACGGGGGATCTTTGTCTTTGTTTGTGAAAGTGTGGGGAGCGGTGGTGCAACGGTTAGCGCGCTGCGAACCTGGAGATCAGAGATCTCTGGCGCAGAGCGCGCTCTCATTGGTCCGTGGAGTCGTGACGTGATGCTAAGGGAGCGTGTTGATTGGGGTCGTCAGCTTGCAAAGGACTCGATGGGGAAGCCGTTTTCATAACAAACTCGACGCTCGTGGTTTGTATCATTGCAGAATGCCGCATCAAAGTCAAGTGGCTATGAGCTGCTTTGGTGTCCTTAAGCGCTGCTCCTTTCTCAAGAAAATACCCTTCCAAAAAAAGATACTCGATTAAAACCACGAGAGACCGTGCAGTGGTTGTTTTGGCACCATTCAGTATACATCATCTAAATAAGATGTTAATCTTTGAAACTGCACATTTTTTAAGATGTAATAACGAGGTCATAACAAGTGTCAGATGTAAAACCTCTTTCCATTGTTTGGATTTCACTTCCCCATAATTCGGGTGAAAATTATCGCAACATTCAAATATCGTGTATAGAATATGCTCTTTGTTGAGACCACCACGAATGAAATAGATTTTACTGCATGGTTGTTCAAAACCATGACTCTGAAATCGTTTTGGTACACAACTATGCACTGCGAAAACCTACCGACAGAAAACATGTTTTTGTAACCAAACGCTCAATGCTGAGAGCGTTTGGTTATGAAAATATTCGTGCGAGTGTGCTGCACGGGACTTTGCCTTGGCTCGAGATTAACCACCGGTCTTGCCACGTCCAGACATGGTGAGGACGACGAGGACACATTGAAAAGGAGACTCGGGCTGGTGTACTTCAACTTATTTATTTCGTTGTCACCGCTCGTACATTACAGCAACACTCATCATCAAACCAACCCAGTTCCACGTTTTTCAGTCACTTTTAAACCTCTTCTCCACCAATTACCTTTCTCCCACTTCTCGCTCTTTCCCGATCCGCTCTCCGCACCAATCCGATCCGAGTGTCAACCACTCACTCATCGGATTGCGTTTCGTGCACGTCGTGCTCACACCCCGATCTCTCTTCCCCGCCCGAGCGTGCCGCGTGCGTGACGTGGTGATCCCTGACCTCCGACCCTTGATGCGTTAGGCATGCGTGATGTCGAGTGCGGAAGGTATGCGTGCTGTTTGTGTTGTGCGAGTGTGTGAGGATGGGTGACACATCCTCTATATCACCGCTTTCTCGGTTGAGACAGAGCCCTCCTCGGCTACTGCAGCTGCTGCAGTAGCAGCAGACAGCGCCTCACGCAACCGCGCGTCGCTCGCGACTCCCGAGCAGAGCGCGTGGCTGCGATTCTACGAGAATAAGAGCCCGGTCCACTCTCACGAGGAACTGGCGCGCAACATCAAAACACGTTTCGGGCAATTACCCTTCCCAAAGCACTCTATAATCAGATCGGCACAGCCGCAGAGAACGCAGGAGGGACGCGATATTGTGAGGGACGTGGGCCCCTGGCTCCCCCTCCGGGGGAGGGTTGATCTCGGGAGAGCTGCAGGTTCCGGACTCCTCGCTCATGTGAGAGCCACCGCTATCCAACTGCTCACTCGTGGGGAGAGGGCTACTGCTCCCCAGCTCCTCTCCTCGCGCCGGAGCCCCTCGGGTCCGCAGGTTCTGTTTGGGGGGCATAGCTCGGGGCTGGCGCATGGCTGCCTGGAATCAATCTGTCGCTTCTCAGCCACTCAAACGCGACGTATCCGTTCACACAACCCCACGCACCACTCTCACGCGCTGAACCGGGGGTCAGAGGGCAATTACGTCCTTCGCACACGCGTTGCCACCGAGGGCGGGCAATGGAGATTGTTTAAAGGGCTGTAGGGATAATCCCACGTGTACCCAGGCGAGTCCACCGTCGCTCACCGCGGGCACAGGCTAAACAAAGGCAGTATGGATAATTTTGCGTGTACGCCGCCTGTCTACCTGACGCACACGTTAAACACAAGGGCGGATGAGTAACCTCACGTGCCCCTGTACGAGTCCGCCGCCGCTCGCCACACACACACGCTAATCACGAGCTACGCGCAGGGGCGAGCGCAAACACGTGGGTAAATACACACTCGCGCACAAACACAGGGTACGACGCAGGAACCCCGGTCGGGCCCGCACACAATGGCCGCCTCAACAGAGTTACCCACGTGCAAATCCCCGTACCACGACGAGCGGACTCACACCACCATGTGCCCGTTCCACACTCGCAGAAACCACACAAGGTTTGTTGATCACTGACGATTTATTCCTGGCGTGTCTGTGGGCTACTATTACCCAAGTCAGTCCGGGTCAGCAGGGCAGGTTTAACCTATCTCTCGATGGTCTAAACCTGATCTACCTCGTCCCCTTGGAGTGAAACTCCCCACTCTCGCTTTCGTACTCACATTTCGCCTCCGATGCGTGGGCCGTCGCGGAGAGACGAGGCTGCACGAGGTTCTTGCGGGGAGCGGGGCCTGGCTTCGCTGATACTCGTCCCACGGACGACCCAGTGGCCGGCAAGCTGACTGCTCCGATCGCTCATTTGAGGAGAACGCGAACCCCCATCGTCGCTCTCCTCTCCCATTTTATCCCTCTCTACATCAAAGGTCTGCCCGGCTAACCCGCGATACCCCACCGCCATTGGTGCGCCCACCTCGGTGCCTTCACAGACGTCCGCTTCCCTCTCTACCCATCAACAGGGGCCGCCGTTGGGCCGTTGCCATTGGCCACGGCGTGCAAGCGTACTTTGCCGGCCAATCGGATGCTTCCCCTGGTGCTCGTGTGGACCTAACCGCGGTGACTGAGTAGCCTTGTCGTGAGCATGCAATTGCACGTCAATTCACGGCTCTGTGGTGTAATTCAACCTGGGGGAAGTCGGACAATTCCCTGGCCCCAGGAAACCGTGAGGGATGTCCCTACGAAGAAGGCCCCTGGGTGAAAACCTGGAGGCCAGGTGACTTCCCCACGAGGTCCTACGTGGGGGGTGTGTGTGTTGTGTGTGCTCATTTTGGGGATGGTGAGGGAGAAGCAGCTTCGGCCTGCACGCTCTCCCGTGGTGGCGTTGCAGGCATGGCTCCGACGGAGTGGCTTCGCTGCTATGGCACCACATAGCCCGCCGAGGTGCCAGTCTCCGTCCCGGGTTGACTGGAGCATCTCGCCTGGGTTGCCCCCACGAGGTAGCGCCGCGGGGTCCGCGGGACTCGCCCGGCCCTCGTGGCTGGCCTCGGGGGTGGTGGCTCCGTCTTTTGGGCTTTTAGCGGCGGTCTCTTCCTCCATTCCAATGGCTCCTCTCGTCCCTCGGCACCTGTGGGCTGGGGAACAAACTCAGAGGCAGCAGGGTTTAGGTGCCATCGTCCCCGCCCCCCCCGGCCTGGGCCGTGACCCCTCGGGGCCGAGCATGGAGGGTGTTGGGACCCCGGGATTTCGGGGTACCCAAACTGCGGGGTTCTCCCTTGCTGGGGCTGCCTTCCATGGTTTTAATTGGCGGACGTTGACCACCATCTCTCGGCCCCTGTCTCCGCCCTGAATCAGCACCGTCCAGGGGGAGATCTGCCGCCCCACGGTCCAGGGTCCGCGCCAGTAGGTGGTCAGTTTCCCCAGCTGTCCAGCCCCGACACGAGGGGTGTATAGCCACACGTTAGAGCCCGCCGAGTAGAAGGGGGGCTCCATAAGGGGCCGGGCGCCCTGCTCTTGGTGCCGATGCGCGGCCTCTCCTTGTGGGTAGGCCCCGCCCCGGGCCCCTCGCAGAGTCTCCATCAGGTGCTCCACGGGGCGGCTCCCCTCATCCCGTTGCAGTGGGGGAACGCCGAACAGCAGATCTGCAGGTAGACGAGACTCACGGCCACACATCATTAGGAACAGGGTCTGTCCCGTAGACGTGTGTACTGTGGTGGCGTAGGAGAACAGGGCATAGGGGAGGTGTTCGTCCCAGTCCTGCTGAGTTGCGGCCACCATGCATTTGAGCTTCCCAGCTAAGGTCTGGTTCATACGCTCCACCATACCGTTCACCTGGGGGTGGTACGCCGTGGTTCGGTCCTTCTGGATTCCGAACTCGCGGCACAGCACCTGAAACAGCTCTGCCTCGAACTCACTACCTTGCTCGGTAATGACCCATTCGGAGATCCCGTGCTTAAGTACGTAGTGCTCCACGAATGCCCAGGCCACCACAAGGGCCGTCTTATCGGGGATGGCCACCGCCACGGGATAGCGTGCGAAATACTCCACCGGTGGGATCGCGGAAATGGCCCCTGTAGGTCGATCCCAACCAGCTGGTTTGTCCGACTGACGCGGAACGGCCTCAGGGGTACCTGATATTGCGCCGCTTTCGGCCCACATTGCTGACACGCGCGGCAGCCCTGTACCCAGGCGGCCACGTCTTGCGCCAATTTGGGCCAGAGATATTGGCGACGCAGGGTCTCCCTAGTGCGCCGTTCCCCATCATGGCCCCCGAGCAGGTGGTCGTGCACCAGCCATAGCAGCTGGGGTCGCACCTGGGCGGGAACACAGATGCACCCTCTTACCACCCCGTTCTGCACACACAACCGGGCATACAAACCACTCCAGGGTCCTGGTAGGGTGCTCTTCTTTTCCCGCAGGGCCGCTTCCACTGCCGCCAGATCCGGGTCCCGTTGCTGGGTCTGTCTCAACTGCTCGTCGTCCAGGCCCGGGAAGGCGCAGCTGACGTCCTCTTGGATCCGCCCGGTCAGGGTGGGGCAGTCCGTCGGCTCCTTCTGTAGGGGTCTCCGCGGCGCATACTGCACTCTCTCTCGTGAGAGGGGGGTCTCAGTGCGCTCCCGGGGGGGCGTTGCCTGTTGGCAGCGTCCCCCATGAAGCATGGGCAGGCCTCCTCCGCCCTCGTCTCGGCGCACACCATGGGCTGCCTCGACAAGGTGTCCACATTTTCGTGCATCCGCCCAGCCCGGTACTCGATCTGCAGGTTGTATTCCTGCAGCTGCGCCAGCCATCGGGTCATCTGCCCCCGCGGTTTCTTGAATGTGAGATGGAGCTGCAGAGCATAATGGTCACTCCGCACCCGACATTTTCTGCCATACAAATACGGCCAGAACTGTTTACATGTGAAGATCACGGCATACAGTTCCTGACGGGTCACGCAATAGTTCAGCTCGGCCCTGCTCAGGGTCCAGCTGGCGTATGCGATGGCCCGCTCCATCCCATCCTGCACCTGTGACAACACCGCGCCCAGCTCATAGCTGCAGGCGTCGGTGTCCAAAATCAAATCGGTGGAAAAATCCGGGAAAGCCAGGGTGGGGGTATGGGTGAGGTGGTCTTTGAGGGTGGTGAAGGCCGTCAGGCGGCCTCCGTCCACTGATAAGGGTTCTTAGGGGAAGTGAGTTGGGTGAGGGGGCGTGCAATCTCGCTGAATCCCTTTACAAATCGATGATAATAGGTGGCGAGCCCCAAGAATGACCTGATCTCCATCAGGTTCCTTGGCCATGGCCATTCCACTATGGCGCGTACCTTCTCCGGATCGGTGCGCAACCCTGCCTCGCTGATTCGGTGTCCAAGGTACCCCACCTTGTGCTGCGCAACATAACACTTACGTGGCTTGAGTTTGAGATGGGCGGCTCGCAGTCGCTGGAACACCTCTCATAACCTGGACCAGTCCTCAGACAGAGATATACTGAACACTATCACGTCATCCAGGTAAATTAGGCACTGTTCCCACTGCAAGCCCCGCATCACCAGCTCCATCAACCACTGGAACGTCGCAGGCACATTAGTGAGTCCGAACGGGAGTATCCGAAACTCAAACAGTCCCATCGGTTTGGTAAATGCAGTCATTGGCCGATCCTCCTCCGCCATATCCACCTGCCAGTACCCGGATGCTAGATCGAGGGTGGAAAAATACCGTGCCACCGCGAGGCTGTCAAAGGTGTCATCGATGCGGGGGATGGGGAAGGCATCGCCGAGGGTGACTGCGTTCAACTTTCGGTAATCAACACAAAACCGGGTCGACCCATCCTTTTTCATCACCAGTACCACCGGGGCAGACCAGGGGCTAGCTGAGGGCTGGATTATGTTATCTCGGAGCATTTCCACGATGGCATCTTTAATCTGGGCCCGTTCAGGCGCGCCCACTCGGTATGTGGGGAGTTTAATTGGTTGGGCGGCACCGGTGCCAATTTGGTGCTTAACAAGGTCAGTCCGGCCCACATCCGAATCGTGCTCACTGAACACGTCGGCGTCATCGCTCATGAAAACGTTTATTCTGAGCTCCTGGTTTAGCCCCGAATGAGTAGCATCAAACAGTATTTTACAATAAAATATTGATCCCAATGCAGTACACCATATCGACGTGAAATTGGCAGGTGCACTCACTGGATGAGTCGAAGTGTAAAAAGCGACCCATCCAGATACAACAATGCAAAAGCCTACAACACCTGGTATTCCCAGGCAGTCTCCCATCCAAGTACTAACCAGGCTCGACTCTGCTTAGCTTCCGAGATTAGACGAGATCGGGCGCATTCAGGGTGATATGGTCGTAGGCCATGCTTGGAAAGACCTGTCGCACATTCAGATGTATAAAACAATCAACATTCAACTATACTTCTGGAGGTCATCGCTCATAAAACCTTTATTCTGAGCTCCTGGTTGAGCCCCGAAAGAGTGGCATCAAACATTATTTTACGATAAAATATTGATCCCAATGCAGTACACCATATCGACGTGAAATTGGCACGTGCACTCACTGGATGAGTCGAAGTGTAAAAAGCGACCCATCCAGATCCAAAAATACAAAATCCTACAACACCTGGTGTTCCTAGGCAGTCTGCCATCCAAGTACTCACCATGCTCGACCCTGCTTAGCTTCCGAGATCAGACAAGATTGGGCGCATTCAGGGTGATATGGTCGTAGGCCATGCTTGCACACACCTGTCGCACATTCAGATGTATGAAACAATTAAAGTTCAACTATATTTCTGGAAATCATCGTTCATGAATACTTATATTCTGAGCTCCTGGTTGAGCCCCGAAAGAGTGGCATCAAACAGTCTGGATGAGTCGAAGTGTAAAAAGCGACCCATCCAGATATAACAATGCAAAAGCCTACAACACCAGGTATTCCCAGGCAGTCTCGCATCCAAGTACTAACCAGGCTCGACCCTGCTTAGCTTCCGAGATCAGACGAGTTCGGGCGCATTCAGGGTGATATGGACGTAGGCCGTGCTTGCAGAGACCTGTCGAACACTCATATGTATAAAACAATCAACATTCAACTATACTACTGGAGGTTATCGCTCATGAAAACGTTTATTCTGAGCTCCTGGTTTAGCCTCGAAAGAGTGGTATCAAACAGTATTTTACGAGAAAATATTGATCCCAATGCAGTACACCATATCGATGTGAAATTGGCAGGTGCACTCACTGGATGAGTGGAAGTGTAAAAAGCGACCCATCCAGATCCAAATATACAAAAGCCTACAACACCTGGTATTCCCAGGCAGTCTCCCATCCAAGTACTAACCAGACTCGACCGTGCTTAGCTTCCGAGATCAGACGAGATCGGGCGCATTCAGGGTGATATGGTCGTAGGCCATGCTTGGAAAGACCTGTCGCACATTCAGATGTATAAAACAATCAACATTCAACTTTACTTCTGGAGGTCATCGCTCAAAAAACCTTTATACTGGTAGGAACGAAGTTGTAAACTGAGTGTACCAGCCTGCAATAGATTAATGTGTCCGTACGTCCGTCCGTCCCCTTTCAATACTTTAACGAAGTGAAATCTCGTGCTGTTGGGTGTATAAAATCAGTAATAGACAGCGCAGAGACTTGTCCTACCAGCCCACCCTGCAGGGACCTGTTTCTGAGCTCCTGGTTGAGCCCCAAAAGAGTGGCATCAAACATTATTTTACAAGAAAATATTGATCCCAATGCAGTACACCATATCGACGTGAAATTGGCAGGTGCACTCACTGGATGAGTCGAAGTGTAAAAAGCGAGCCATCCAGATCCAAGTAAACAAAAGCATACAACACCTGCTATTCCCAGGCAGTCTCCCATCCAAGTACTAACCAGACTCGACCCTGCTTAGTTTCCGAGATCAGACGAGATCGGGCGCATTCAGGGTGATATGGTCGTAGGCCATGCTTGGAAAGACCTGTCGCACATTCAGATGTATAAAACAATCAACATTCAACTATACTTTTGGAGGTCATCGCTCATAAAACCTTTATTCTGTGCTCCTGGTTGATCCCCAAAAGAGTGGCATCAAACAGTCTGGATGACTTGATTCGAAGCTTTCGTGACTGCAAGAATTACTCTTTGTTTTTTTCGGTAAAGTCACGTATAAATAAAAAATAATAAAATAACAATAGCGTACGACGTTTCGGTTGCAACACAAGCAGTCATCATCAGGTACAGAAGAGCTAAATTTACGAGAGAGAGGAAACACATAACCCCAGATGTATATACAGACACCCAAGAAGGGGGCGTGGATGGAGTGGGGTGTGAGAGTGGATGGTGTCGCGGTGAGAGTGGATGGTGTCGGGGTGAGTATGGATGTTGGAGAGGTGAGAGTGGCTGGTGTAGGAGTGAGCGTGGATGGTGTAGGGGTGAGCGTGGCTGGTGTAGGGGTGAGCGTGGATATTGTAGGGGCGAGAGTGGATGTTGCAGGAGTGAGCGAAGATGGTGTAGGGGGTGAGCGTGGAGGTTGTAAAGGCGAGCGTGGAGGTTGTAAAGGTGAGCGTGGATGGTGTAGGAGTGAGCGTGGATGGTGTCGCGGTGAGAGTGGATGGTGTCGGGGTGAGTATGGATGTTGGAGAGGTGAGCATGGATGGTGTAGGAGTGAGCGTGGATGTTGCAGGAGTGAGCGTGGATGTTGTAGGGGTGAGCGTGGATGGTGTAGGGTTGAGAGTGGATGTTGTAAAGGTGAGCGTGGATGGTGTAGGGGTGAGAGTGGATGTTGTATGAGTGAGCATGGACAGTGTAGATGTGAGTGTGGATGGTATAGGGGAAAGCGTGGATGGCGTAGTGGTGAGCGTGGATGGTGTAGGGGTGAGCGTGGATGTTGTAGAGGTGAGCGTGGATGGTGTAAGGGTGAGCGTGGCTATTGTAGGGGTGAGCGTGGATGTTGTAGGGGTGAGTGTGGATGGTGTAGGGGTGAGCGTGGATGTTGCCGGAGTGAGCGTGGGTGTTGTAGGAGTAAACGTGGATGGTGTAGGAGTGAGCGTGGATGGTGTAGGGATGAGCGTGGATGGTGTAGGGATGAGCGTGGATGGTGTAGGGGTGAGCGTGGATGTTGTAGGGATGAGAATGGATGGGGTTGGGTGTGGCGTGGATGGTGTTGGGGTGAGAGTGGATGGTGTCGGGGTGAGAGTGGATGATGTCGGGGTGAGAGTGGATGGTGTCGGGGTGAGTATGGATGTTGGAGAAGTGATCGTGGATGGTGTAGGGGTGAGCGTGGATGTTGCAGGAGTGAGCTTGGATGTTGTAGGGGTGAGCGTGGATGGTGTAGGGGTGAGAGTGGAAGTTGTCAAGGTGAGCGTGGATGATCTAGGAGTGAGCGTAGATGGTGTAGGGGGTGAGCGTGGGGGTTGTAAAGGTGAGCATGGATGGTGTAGGAGTGAGCGTGGATGTTGTAGGGGTGAGAGTGAATGGGGTTGGGGTGGGCGTGGATGGTGTTAGGGTGAGTGTGGATGTTGGCGAGGTGAGCGTTGATGTTGCAGGGGTGAGCGTGAATGTTGCAGGAGTGAGCGTCAATGTTGTAGGGGTGAGCGTGGATGGTGTAGGGGTGAGAGTGGATGTTGTAAAGGTGAGCGTGGATGGTGTAGTGGTGAGAGTGGATGTTGTATGAGTGAGCATGCACGGTGTAGAGGTGAGTGTGCATGGTATAGGGGAAAGCATGGATGGTGTAGTGGTGAGCGTGGATGGTGTAGGGGTGAGAGTGGATGTGGTGGGGGTGAGCGTGGATGTGGTAGGGGTGAGCGTGGATGGTGTAGGGGTGAGCGTGGATGGTGTAGGAGTGAGCGTGGATGGTGTAGAGGTGAGCGTGGATGGTGTAGGGATGAGCGTGGATGGTGTAGGGATGAGCGTGGATGGTGTAGGGGTGAGCGTGGATGTTGTAGGGATGAGAATGGATGGGGTTGGGTGTGGCGTGGATGGTGTTGGGGTGAGAGTGGATGGTGTCGGGGTGAGAGTGGATGATGTCGGGGTGAGAGTGGATGGTGTCGGGGTGAGTATGGATGTTGGAGAAGTGATCGTGGATGGTGTAGGGGTGAGCGTGGATGTTGCAGGAGTGAGCTTGGATGTTGTAGGGGTGAGCGTGGATGGTGTAGGGGTGAGAGTGGAAGTTGTCAAGGTGAGCGTGGATGGTGTAGGGGTGAGAGTGGATGTTGTGGGGTGAGGGTGGATGGTGTAGGGGTGAGCGTGGATGTTGTAGAAGTGAGAGTAGATGGTGTAGGAGTGAGGTTGGATGTTGTAGCGGTGAGCGTGGATGGTGTTGGGGTGATGGTGGATGTGGTAGGGGTGAGCGTGGATGTTGTAGGGGTGAGAGTTGATGGGGTTGGGGTGGGCGTGGATGGTGTTGGGGTGAGAATGGATGGTGTCGGGGTGAGAATGGATGTTGGAGAGGTGAGCGTGGATGTTGCAGGAGTGAGCGTGGATGTTGTAGGGGTGAGAGTGGATGGTGTAGGGGTGAGAGTGGATGTTGTAAAGGTGAGCGTGGATGGTGTAGGGGTGAGAGTGGATGTTGTATGAGTGAGCATGGACGGTGTAGATGTGTGGATGGTATAGAGGAAAGCGTGGATGGTGTAGAGGTGAGCGTGAATGGTGTAGGGGTGAGCGTGGCTATTGTAGGGGTGAGCGTGGATGGTGTTGGGGTGAGCGTGGAAGTTGCAGGAGTGAGCGTGGATTTTGTATGAGAGAGCGTGGATGTTGAAGGGGTGAGGTAGGATGGTGTAGGGGTGAGCGTGGATGTTGCAGGAGTGAGCGTGGGTGTTGTAGGAGAAAACGTGGATGGCGTAGGGGTGAGCGTGGATGGTGTAGGGGTGAGTGTAGATGGTGTAGGGGGTGAGCGTGGAGGTTGTAAAGGTGAGCATGGATGGTGTAGGAGTGAGCGTGGATGTTGTAGGGGTGAGAGTGAATGGGGTTGGGGTGGGCGTGGATGGTGTTAGGGTGAGTGTGGATGTTGGCGAGGTGAGCGTTGATGTTGCAGGGGTGAGCGTGAATGTTGCAGGAGTGAGCGTGAATGTTGTAGGGGTGAGCGTGGATGGTGTAGGGGTGAGAGTGGATGTTGTAAAGGTGAGCGTGGATGGTGTAGTGGTGAGAGTGGATGTTGTATGAGTGAGCATGCACGGTGTAGAGGTGAGTGTGCATGGTATAGGGGAAAGCATGGATGGTGTAGTGGTGAGCGTGGATGGTGTAGGGGTGAGAGTGGATGTGGTGGGGGTGAGCGTGGATGTGGTAGGGGTGAGCGTGGATGGTGTAGGGGTGAGCGTGGATGGTGTAGGAGTGAGCGTGGATGGTGTAGGGGTGAGCGTGGATGGTGTAGGCGTGAGCGTGGATGGTATAGGAGTGAGCGTGGACATTGTAAAGGTGAGCGTGGATGGTGTTGGGGTGAGCGTGGATGTTGCAGGAGTGAGCGTGGATGTTGTAGGGGTGAGCGTGGATGGTGTAGGGGTGAGAGTGGATGTTATAAAGGTGAGCGTGGATGGTGTAGGGGTGAGAGTGGATGTTGTGGGGTGAGGGTGGATGGTGTAGGAGTGAGCGTGGATGTTGTAGAAGTGAGAGTAGATGGTGTAGGAGTGAGGTTGGATGTTGTAGCGGTGAGCGTGGATGGTGTTGGGGTGATGGTGGATGTGGTAGGGGTGAGCGTGGATGTTGTAGGGGTGAGAGTTGATGGGGTTGGGGTGGGCGTGGATGGTGTTGGGGTGAGAATGGATGGTGTCGGGGTGAGAATGGATGTTGGAGAGGTGAGCGTGGATGTTGCAGGAGTGAGCGTGGATGTTGTAGGGGTGAGAGTGGATGGTGTAGGGGTGAGAGTGGATGTTGTAAAGGTGAGCGTGGATGGTGTAGGGGTGAGAGTGGATGTTGTATGAGTGAGCATGGACGGTGTAGATGTGTGGATGGTATAGGGGAAAGCGTGGATGGTGTAGAGGTGAGCGTGAATGGTGTAGGGGTGAGCGTGGCTATTGTAGGGGTGAGCGTGGATGGTGTTGGGGTGAGCGTGGAAGTTGCAGGAGTGAGCGTGGATTTTGTATGAGAGAGCGTGGATGTTGAAGGGGTGAGGGTGGATGGTGTAGGGGTGAGCGTGGATGTTGCAGGAGTGAGCGTGGGTGTTGTAGGAGAAAACGTGGATGGTGTAGGGGTGAGTGTGGATGGTGTAGGGGTGAGCATGGACGTTGTAAAAGTGAGCATGGATGATGTAGGAGTGAGTGTAGATGGTGTAGGGGGTGAGCGTGGAGGTTGTAAAGGTGAGCATGGATGGTGTAGGAGTGAGCGTGGATGTTGTAGGGGTGAGAGTGAATGGGGTTGGGGTGGGCGTGGATGGTGTTAGGGTGAGTGTGGATGTTGGCGAGGTGAGCGTTGATGTTGCAGGGGTGAGCGTGAATGTTGCAGGAGTGAGCGTGAATGTTGTAGGGGTGAGCGTGGATGGTGTAGGGGTGAGAGTGGATGTTGTAAAGGTGAGCGTGGATGGTGTAGTGGTGAGAGTGGATGTTGTATGAGTGAGCATGCACGGTGTAGAGGTGAGTGTGCATGGTATAGGGGAAAGCATGGATGGTGTAGTGGTGAGCGTGGATGGTGTAGGGGTGAGAGTGGATGTGGTGGGGGTGAGCGTGGATGTGGTAGGGGTGAGCGTGAATGGTGTAGGGGTGAGCGTGGATGGTGTAGGAGTGAGCGTGGATGGTGTAGGGGTGAGCGTGGATGGTGTAGGCGTGAGCTTGGATGGTATAGGAGTGAGAGTGGACATTGTAAAGGTGAGCGTGGATGGTGTTGGGGTGAGCGTGGATGTTGCAGGAGTGAGCGTGGATGTTGTAGGGGTGAGCGTGGATGGTGTAGGGGTGAGAGTGGATGTTATAAAGGTGAGCGTGGATGGTGTAGGGGTGAGAGTGGATGTTGTGGGGTGAGGGTGGATGGTGTAGGGGTGAGCGTGCATGTTGTAGAAGTGAGAGTAGATGGTGTAGGAGTGAGGTTGGATGTTGTAGCGGTGAGCGTGGATGGTGTTGGGGTGATGGTGGATGTGGTAGGGGTGAGCGTGGATGTTGTAGGGGTGAGAGTGGATGGGGTTGGGGTGGGCGTGGATGGTGTTGGGTTGAGAGTGGATGGTGTCGGGGTGAGAATGGATGTTGGAGAGGTGAGCGTGGATGTTGCAGGAGTGAGCGTGGATGTTGTAGGGGTGAGAGTGGATGGTGTAGGGGTGAGAGTGGATGTTGTAAAGGTGAGCGTGGATGGTGTAGGGGTGAGAGTGGATGTGGTATGAGTGAGCATGGACGGTGTAGATGTGTGGATGGTATAGGGGAAAGCGTGGATGGTGTAGTGGTGAGCGTGGATTGTGTAGGGGTGAGCGTGGATGTTGTAGAGGTGAGCGTGAATGGTGTAGGGGTGAGCGTGGCTATTGTAGGGGTGAGCGTGGATGGTGTAGGGGTGAGCGTGGCTATTGTAGGGGTGAGCGTGGATGGTGTAGGGGTGAGCTTGGATGGTGTAGGAGTGAGCGTGGATGGTGTAGGGGTGAGCGTGGATGGTGTAGGGGTGAGCGTAAATGGTGTAGGGGGTGAGCGTGGAGGTTGTAAAGGTGAGCGTGGATGTTGTAGGGGTGAGAGTGGATGGGGTTGGAGTGGTCGTGGATGGTGTGGGGGGTGAGAGTGGATGGTGTCGGGGTGAGAGTGGATGGTGCCGGGGTGAGTATGGATGTTGGAGAGGTGAGCGTGGATGGTGTAGGGGTGAGCGTGGATGGTGTAGGGGTGAGCGTGGATGTTGCAGGAGTGAGCGTGGATGTTGTAGGGGTGAGCGTGGATGGTGTAGGGGTGAGAGTGGCTATTGTAGGGGTGAGCGTGGATGGTGTAGTGGTGAGAGTGGATGTTGTATGAGGGAGCATGCACGGTGTAGAGGTGAGTGTGCATGGTATAGGGGAAAGCATGGATGGTGTAGTGGTGAGCGTGGATGGTGTAGGGGTGAAAGTGGATGTGGTGGGGGTGAGCGTGGATGTGGTAGGGGTGAGCGTGAATGGTGTAGGGGTGAGCGTGGATGGTGTAGGAGTGAGCGTGGATGGTGTAGGGGTGAGCGTGGATGGTGTAGGCGTGAGCTTGGATGGTATAGGAGTGAGAGTGGACATTGTAAAGGTGAGCGTGGATGGTGTTGGGGTGAGCGTGGATGTTGCAGGAGTGAGCGTGGATGTTGTAGGGGTGAGCGTGGATGGTGTAGGGGTGAGAGTGGATGTTATAAAGGTGAGCGTGGATGGTGTAGGGGTGAGAGTGGATGTTGTGGGGTGAGGGTGGATGGTGTAGGGGTGAGCGTGGATGTTGTAGAAGTGAGAGTAGATGGTGTAGGAGTGAGGTTGGATGTTGTAGCGGTGAGCGTGGATGGTGTTGGGGTGATGGTGGATGTGGTAGGGGTGAGCGTGGATGTTGTAGGGGTGAGAGTGGATGGGGTTGGGGTGGGCGTGGATGGTGTTGGGTTGAGAGTGGATGGTGTCGGGGTGAGAATGGATGTTGGAGAGGTGAGCGTGGATGTTGCAGGAGTGAGCGTGGATGTTGTAGGGGTGAGAGTGGATGGTGTAGGGGTGAGAGTGGATGTTGTAAAGGTGAGCGTGGATGGTGTAGGGGTGAGAGTGGATGTTGTATGAGTGAGCATGGACGGTGTAGATGTGTGGATGGTATAGGGGAAAGCGTGGATGGTGTAGTGGTGAGCGTGGATTGTCTAGGGGTGAGCGTGGATGTTGTAGAGGTGAGCGTGAATGGTGTAGGGGTGAGCGTGGCTATTGTAGGGGTGAGCGTGGATGGTGTAGGGGTGAGCGTGGCTATTGTAGGGGTGAGCGTGGATGGTGTAGGGGTGAGCTTGGATGGTGTAGGAGTGAGCGTGGATGGTGTAGGGGTGAGCGTGGATGGTGTAGGGGTGAGCGTAAATGGTGTAGGGGGTGAGCGTGGAGGTTGTAAAGGTGAGCGTGGATGTTGTAGGGGTGAGAGTGGATGGGGTTGGGGTGGTCGTGGATGGTGTGGGGGGTGAGAGTGGATGGTGTCGGGGTGAGAGTGGATGGTGCCGGGGTGAGTATGGATGTTGGAGAGGTGAGCGTGGATGGTGTAGGGGTGAGCGTGGATGGTGTAGGGGTGAGCGTGGATGTTGCAGGAGTGAGTGTGGATGTTGTAGGGGTGAGCGTGGATGGTGTAGGGGTGAGAGTGGCTATTGTAGGGGTGAGCGTGGATGGTGTAGGGGTGAGTGTGGATGTTGCAGGAGTGAGCGTGTATTTTGTATGAGAGAGCGTGGATGTTGCAGGAGTGAGCGTGGGTGTTGTAGGAGTAAACGTGGATGGTGTAGGGGTGAGTGTGGATGGTGTAGGGGTGAGCGTGGACATTGTAAAGGTGAGCATGGATGATGTAGGAGTGAGCGTAGATGGTTAGGGGGTGAGCGTGGATGTTGCAGGGGTGAGCGTGGATATTGCAGGAGTGAGCGTGAATGTTGTAGGGGTGAGCGTGGATGGTGTAGGGGTGAGCGTGGCTATTGTAGGGGTGAGCGTGGATGGTGTAGGGGTGAGCTTGGATGGTGTAGGAGTGAGCGTGGACGTTGTAAAGGTGAGCATGGATGATGTAGGAGTGAGCATAGATGGTGTAGGGCGTGAGAGTGGGGGTTGTAAAGGTGAGCATGGATGGTGGAGTGAGCGTGGATGTTGTAGGGGTGAGAGTGAATGGGGTTGGGGTGAGTGTGGATGGTGTTGGGGTGAGTGTGGATGTTGGCGAGGTGAGCGTGGATGTTGCAGGAGTGAGCGTGGGTGTTGTAGGAGTAAACGTGGATGGTGTAGGGGTGAGCGTGGATGGTGTAGGGGTGAGCGTGGATGGTGTAGGCGTGAGCGTGGATGGTATAGGAGTGAGCGTGGACATTGTAAAGGTGAGCGTGGATGGTGTTGGGGTGAGCGTGGATGTTGCAGGAGTGAGCGTGGATGTTGTAGGGGTGAGCGTGGATGGTGTAGGGGTGAGAGTGGATGTTATAAAGGTGAGCGTGGAAGGTGTAGGGGTGAGAGTGGATGTTGTGGGGTGAGGGTGGATGGTGTAGGGGTGAGCGTGGATGTTGTAGAAGTGAGAGTAGATGGTGTAGGAGTGAGGTTGGATGTTGTAGCGGTGAGCGTGGATGGTGTTGGGGTGATGGTGGATGTGGTAGGGGTGAGCGTGGATGTTGTAGGGGTGAGAGTGGATGGGGTTGGGGTGGGCGTGGATGGTGTTGGGTTGAGAGTGGATGGTGTCGGGGTGAGAATGGATGTTGGAGAGGTGAGCGTGGATGTTGAAGGAGTGAGCGTGGATGTTGTAGGGGTGAGAGTGGATGGTGTAGGGGTGAGAGTGGATGTTGTAAAGGTGAGCGTGGATGGTGTAGGGGTGAGAGTGGATGTTGTATGAGTGAGCATGGACGGTGTAGATGTGTGGATGGTATAGGGGAAAGCGTGGATGGTGTAGTGGTGAGCGTGGATTGTGTAGGGTTGAGCGTGGATGTTGTAGAGGTGAGCGTGAATGGTGTAGGGGTGAGCGTGGCTATTGTAGGGGTGAGCGTGGATGGTGTAGGGGTGAGCGTGGCTATTGTAGGGGTGAGCGTGGATGGTGTAGGGGTGAGCTTGGATGGTGTAGGAGTGAGCGTGGATGGTGTAGGGGTGAGCGTGGAAGGTGTAGAGGTGAGCGTAGATGGTGTAGGGGGTGAGCGTGGAGGTTGTAAAGGTGAGCGTGGATGTTGTAGGGGTGAGAGTGGATGGGGTTGGGGTGGTCGTGGATGGTGTGGGGGGTGAGAGTGGATGGTGTCGGGGTGAGAGTGGATGGTGTCGGGGTGAGTATGGATGTTGGAGAGGTGAGCGTGGATGGTGTAGGGGTGAGCGTGGATGGTGTAGGGGTGAGCGTGGATGTTGCAGGAGTGAGCGTGGATGTTGTAGGGGTGAGCGTGGATGGTGTAGGGGTGAGAGTGGATGTTGTAAAGGTGAGAGTGGAAGGTGTAGGGGTGAGAGTGGATGTTGTATGAGTGAGCATGGACGGTGTAGATGTGAGTGTGCATGGTATAGGGGAAAGCGTGGATGGTGTAGTGGTGAGCGTGGATGGTGTAGGGGTGAGCGTGGATGTTGTAGAGGCGAGCGTGGATGGTGTAAAGGTGAGCGTGGCTATTGTAGGGGTGAGCGTGGATGGTGTAGGGGTGAGTGTGGATGTTGCAGGAGTGAGCGTGTATTTTGTATGAGAGAGCGTGGATGTTGAAGGAGTGAGCGTGGGTGTTGTAGGAGTAAACGTGGATGGTGTAGGGGTGAGTGTGGATGGTGTAGGGGTGAGCGTGGACATTGTAAAGGTGAGCATGGATGATGTAGGAGTGAGCGTAGATGGTTAGGGGGTGAGCGTGGATGTTGCAGGGGTGAGCGTGGATATTGCAGGAGTGAGCGTGAATGTTGTAGGGGTGAGCGTGGATGGTGTAGGGGTGAGCGCGGCTATTGTAGGGGTGAGCGTGGATGGTGTAGGGGTGAGCTTGGATGGTGTAGGAGTGAGCGTGGACGTTGTAAAGGTGAGCATGGATGATGTAGGAGTGAGCATAGATGGTGTAGGGCGTGAGAGTGGGGGTTGTAAAGGTGAGCATGGATGGTGGAGTGAGCGTGGATGTTGTAGGGGTGAGAGTGAATGGGGTTGGGTTGAGCGTGGATGGTGTTGGGGTGAGTGTGGATGTTGGCGAGGTGAGCGTGGATGTTGCAGGAGTGAGCGTGGGTGTTGTAGGAGTAAACGTGGATGGTGTAGGGGTGAGCGTGGATGGTGTAGGGGTGAGCATGGACTTTGTAAAGGTGAGCATGGATGGTGTAGGAGTGAGCGTGGATGTTGTAGGGGTTAGAGTGGATGGGGTTGGGGTGGGCGTGGATGGTGTTGGGGTGAGAGTGGATGGTGTCGGGGTGAGTATGGATGTTGGAGAGGTGAGCGTGGATTGTGTAGGGGTGAGCATTGATGATGTAGGAGTGAGCGTAGATGGTGTAGGGGGTGAGCGTGGATGTTGCAGGGGTGAGTGTGGATATTGCAGGAGTGAGCGTGAATGTTGTAGGCGTGAGTGTGGATGGTGTAGGGGTGAGCGTGGCTATTGTAGGGGGTGAGCGTGGATGGTGTAGGGGTGAGCTTGGATGGTGTAGGATTGAGCGTGGATGGTGTAGGGGTGAGCGTGGATGGTGTAGGGGTGAGCGTAGATGGTGTAGGGGGTGAGCGTGGAGGTTGTAAAGGTGAGCGTGGAGGTTGTAAAGGTGAGCGTGGATGGTGTACGAGTGAGCGTGGATGTTGTAGGGGTGAGTGGATGGGGTTGGGGTGGGCGTGGATGGTGTGGGGGGTGAGAGTGGATGGTGTCGGGGTGAGAGTGGATGGTGTCGGGGTGAGTATGGATGTTGGAGAGGTGAGCGTGGATGGTGTAGGGGTGAGCGTGGATGGTGTAGGGGTGAGCGTGGATGTTGCAGGAGTGAGCGTGGATGTTGTAGGGGTGAGCGTGGATGGTGTAGGGGTGAGAGTGGATGTTGTAAAGGTGAGCGTGGATGGTGTAGGGGTGAGAGTGGATGTTGTATGAGTGAGCATGGACGGTGTAGATGTGAGTGTGGATGGTATAGGGGAAAGCGTGGACGGTGTAGGGGAAAGCGTGGATGGTGTAGGGGTGAGCGTGGATGTTGTAGAAGTGAGAGCAGATGGTGTAGGAGTGAGGTTGGATGTTGTAGCGGTGAGCGTGGATGGTGTTGGGGTGATGGTGGATGTGGTAGGGGTGAGCGTGGATGTTGTAGAGGTGAGAGTGGATGGGGTTGGGGTGGGCATGGATGGTGTTGGGGTGAGAGTGGATGGTGTCGGGGTGAGAATGGATGTTGGAGAGGTGAGCGTGGATGTTGCAGGAGTGAGTGTGAATGTTGTATGGGTGAGCGTGGATGGTATAGGGGTGAGAGTGGATGTTGTAAAGGTGAGCGTGGATGGTGTAGCGGTGAGAGTGGATGTTGTATGAGTGAGGATGCACGGTGTAGAGGTGAGTGTGGATGGTATAGGGGAAAGCGTGGATGGTGTAGTGGTGAGCGTGGATGGTGTAGGGGTGAGCGTGGATGTTGTAGAGGCGAGCGTGGATGGTGTAAGGGTGAGCGTGGCTATTGTAGGGGTGAGCGTGGATGGTGTAGGGGTGAGCGTGGATGTTGCAGGAGTGAGCGTGGATTTTGTATGAGAGAGCGTGGACGTTGCAGGAGTGAGCGTGGGTGTTGTAGGAGTAAACGTGGATGGTGTAGGGGTGAGTGTGGATGGTGTAGGGGTGAGCGTGGCTATTGTAGGGGTGAGCGTGGATGGTGTAGGGGTGAGCTTGGATGGTGTAGGAGTGAGCGTGGACGTTGTAAAGGTGAGCATGGATGATGTAGGAGTGAGCATAGATGGTGTAGGGCGTGAGAGTGGGGGTTGTAAAGGTGAGCATGGATGGTGGAGTGAGCGTGGATGTTGTAGGGGTGAGAGTGAATGGGGTTGGGGTGAGCGTGGATGGTGTTGGGGTGAGTGTGGATGTTGGCGAGGTGAGCGTGGATGTTGCAGGAGTGAGCGTGGGTGTTGTAGGAGTAAACGTGGATGGTGTAGGGGTGAGCGTGGATGGTGTAGGGGTGAGCATGGACTTTGTAAAGGTGAGCATGGATGGTGTAGGAGTGAGCGTGGATGTTGTAGGGGTTAGAGTGGATGGGGTTGGGGTGGGCGTGGATGGTGTTGGGGTGAGAGTGGATGGTGTCGGGGTGAGTATGGATGTTGGAGAGGTGAGCGTGGATTGTGTAGGGGTGAGCGTGGATGTTGTAGGAGTGAGCGTGGATGTTGTAGGGGTGGGCGTGGATGGTGTAGGGGTGAGAGTGGATGTTGTAAAGGTGAGGGTGGATGGTGTAGGGGTGAGCGTGGATGTTGTAGAAGTGAGCGTAGATGGTGTAGGAGTGAGGGTGGATGTTGTAGCGGTGAGCGTGGATGGTGTTGGGGTGTGGGTGGATGTTGTAGGGGTGAGCGTGGATGTTGTCGGGGTGAGGGTGGATGGTGTAGAGGTGAGTGTGGATGTTGTAGAGGTGAGCGTGGATGGTGTAGGGGTGAGCGTGGCTATTGTAGGGGTGAGCGTGGATGGTGTAGGGGTGAGCGTGGATGTTGCAGGAGTGAACGTGGGTGTTGTAGGAGTAAACGTGGATGGTGTAGGGGTGAGCGTGGATGGTGTAGGGGTGAGCGTGGACGTTGTAAAGGTGAGCATTGATGATGTAGGAGTGAGCGTAGATGGTGTAGGGGGTGAGCGTGGATGTTGCAGGGGTGAGTGTGGATATTGCAGGAGTGAGCGTGAATGTTGTAGGCGTGAGCGTGGATGGTGTAGGGGTGAGCGTGGCTATTGTAGGGGGTGAGCGTGGATGGTGTAGGGGTGAGCTTGGATGGTGTAGGATTGAGCGTGGATGGTGTAGGGGTGAGCGTGGATGGTGTAGGGGGTGAGCGTGGAGGTTGTAAAGGTGAGCGTGGAGGTTGTAAAGGTGAGCGTGGATGGTGTACGAGTGAGCGTGGATGTTGTAGGGGTGAGAGTGGATGGGGTTGGGGTGGGCGTGGATGGTGTGGGGGGTGAGAGTGGATGGTGTCGGGGTGAGAGTGGATGGTGTCGGGGTGAGTATGGATGTTGGAGAGGTGAGCGTGGATGGTGTAGGGGTGAGCGTGGATGGTGTAGGGGTGAGCGTGGATGTTGCAGGAGTGAGCGTGGATGTTGTAGGGGTGAGCGTGGATGGTGTAGGGGTGAGAGTGGATGTTGTAAAGGTGAGCGTGGATGGTGTAGGGGTGAGAGTGGATGTTGTATGAGTGAGCATGGACGGTGTAGATGTGAGTGTGGATGGTATAGGGGAAAGCGTGGACGGTGTAGGGGAAAGCGTGGATGGTGTAGGGGTGAGCGTGGATGTTGTAGAAGTGAGAGCAGATGGTGTAGGAGTTAGGTTGGATGTTGTAGCGGTGAGCGTGGATGGTGTTGGGGTGAGAGTGGATGGGGTTGGGGTGGGCATGGATGGTGTTGGGGTGAGAGTGGATGGTGTCGGGGTGAGAATGGATGTTGGAGAGGTGAGCGTGGATGTTGCAGGAGTGAGTGTGAATGTTGTATGGGTGAGCGTGGATGGTATAGGGGTGAGAGTGGATGTTGTAAAGGTGAGCGTGGATGGTGTAGCGGTGAGAGTGGATGTTGTATGAGTGAGGATGCACGGTGTAGAGGTGAGTGTGGATGGTATAGGGGAAAGCGTGGATGGTGTAGTGGTGAGCGTGGATGGTGTAGCGGTGAGCGTGGATGTTGTAGAGGCGAGCGTGGATGGTGTAAGGGTGAGCGTGGCTATTGTAGGGGTGAGCGTGGATGGTGTAGGGGTGAGCGTGGATGTTGCAGGAGTGAGCGTGGATTTTGTATGAGAGAGCGTGGACGTTGCAGGAGTGAGCGTGGGTGTTGTAGGAGTAAACGTGGATGGTGTAGGGGTGAGTGTGGATGGTGTAGGGGTGAGCGTGGACGTTGTAAAGGTGAGCATGGATGATGTAGGAGTGAGCGTAGATGGTTAGGGGGTGAGCGTGGATGTTGCACGGGTGAGCGTGGATATTGCAGGAGTGAGCGTGAATGTTGTAGGGGTGAGCGTGGATGGTGTAGGGGTGAGCGTGGCTATTGTAGGGGTGAGCGTGGATGGTGTAGGGGTGAGCTTGGATGGTGTAGGAGTGAGCGTGGACGTTGTAAAGGTGAGCATGAATGATGTAGGAGTGAGCGTAGATGGTGTAGGGGGTGAGCGTGGGGGTTGTAAAGGTGAGCATGGATGGTGTAGGAGTGAGCGTGGATGTTGTAGGGGTGAGAGTGAATGGGGTTGGGGTGAGCGTGGATGGTGTTGGGGTGAGTGTGGATGTTGGCGAGGTGAGCGTGGATGTTGCAGGAGTGAGCGTGGGTGTTGTAGGAGTAAACGTGGATGGTGTAGGGGTGAGCGTGGATGGTGTAGGGGTGAGCATGGACTTTGTAAAGGTGAGCATGGATGGTGTAGGAGTGAGCGTGGATGTTGTAGGGGTTAGAGTGGATGGGGTTGGGGTGGGCGTGGATGGTGTTGGGGTGAGAGTGGATGGTGTCGGGGTGAGTATGGATGTTGGAGAGGTGAGCATGGATGGTGTAGGGGTGAGCGTGGATGTTGTAGGAGTGAGCGTGGATGTTGTAGGGGTGGGCGTGGATGGTGTAGGGGTGAGAGTGGATGTTGTAAAGGTGAGGGTGGATGGTGTAGGGGTGAGCGTGGATGTTGTAGAAGTGAGCGTAGATGGTGTAGGAGTGAGGGTGGATGTTGTAGCGGTGAGCGTGGATGGTGTTGGGGTGTGGGTGGATGTTGTAGGGGTGAGCGTGGATGTTGTCGGGGTGAAGGTGGATGGTGTAGAGGTGAGTGTGGATGTTGTAGAGGTGAGCGTGGATGGTGTAGGGGTGAGCGTGGCTATTGTAGGGGTGAGCGTGGATGGTGTAGGGGTGAGCGTGGATGTTGCAGGAGTGAACGTGGGTGTTGTAGGAGTAAACGTGGATGGTGTAGGGGTGAGCGTGGACGTTGTAAAGGTGAGCATTGATGATGTAGGAGTGAGCGTAGATGGTGTAGGGGGTGAGCGTGGATGTTGCAGGGGTGAGTGTGGATATTGCAGGAGTGAGCGTGAATGTTGTGGCGTGAGCGTGGATGGTGTAGGGGTGAGCGTGGCTATTGTAGGGGGTGAGCGTGGATGGTGTAGGGGTGAGCTTGGATGGTGTAGGATTGAGCGTGGATGGTGTAGGGGTGAGCATGGATGGTGTAGGGGTGAGAGTAGATGGTGTAGGGGGTGAGCGTGGAGGTTGTAAAGGTGAGCGTGGAGGTTGTAAAGGTGAGCGTGGATGGTGTACGAGTGAGCGTGGATGTTGTAGGGGTGAGAGTGGATGGGGTTGGGGTGGGCGTGGATGGTGTGGGGGGTGAGAGTGGATGGTGTCGGGGTGAGAGTGGATGGTGTCGGGGTGAGTATGGAAGTTGGAGAGGTGAGCGTGGATGGTGTAGGGGTGAGCGTGGATGGTGTAGGGGTGAGCGTGGATGTTGCAGGAGTGAGCGTGGATGTTGTAGGGGTGAGCGTGGATGGTGTAGGGGTGAGAGTGGATGTTGTAAAGGTGAGCGTGGATGGTGTAGGGGTGAGAGTGGATGTTGTATGAGTGAGCATGGACGGTGTAGATTTGAGTGTGGATGGTATACGGGAAAGCGTGGATGGTGTAGTGGTGAGCGTGGATGTTGTAGAAATGAGAGTAGATGGTGTAGGAGTGAGGTTGGATGTTGTAGCGGTGAGCGTGGATGGTGTTGGGGTGATGGTGGATGTGGTAGGGGTGAGTGTGGATGTTGTAGAGGTGAGAGTGGATGGGGTTGGGGTGGGCGTGGATGGTGTTGGGGTGAGAGTGGATGGTGTCGGGGTGAGTATGGATGTTGGAGAGGTGAGCATGGATGGTGTAGGGGTGAGCGTGGATGTTGTAGGAGTGAGCGTGGATGTTGTAGGGGTGGGCGTGGATGGTGTAGGGGTGAGAGTGGATGTTGTAAAGGTGAGGGTGGATGGTGTAGGGGTGAGCGTGGATGTTGTAGAAGTGAGCGTAGATGGTGTAGGAGTGAGGGTGGATGTTGTAGCGGTGAGCGTGGATGGTGTTGGGGTGTGGGTGGATGTTGTAGGGGTGAGCGTGGATGTTGTCGGGGTGAGGGTGGATGGTGTAGAGGTGAGTGTGGATGTTGTAGAGGTGAGCGTGGATGGTGTAGGGGTGAGCGTGGCTATTGTAGGGGTGAGCGTGGATGGTGTAGGGGTGAGCGTGGATGTTGCAGGAGTGAACGTGGGTGTTGTAGGAGTAAACGTGGATGGTGTAGGGGTGAGCGTGGATGGTGTAGGGGTGAGCGTGGACGTTGTAAAGGTGAGCATTGATGATGTAGGAGTGAGCGTAGATGGTGTAGGGGGTGAGCGTGGATGTTGTAGGGGTGAGAGTGGATGGGGTTGGGGTGGGCGTGGATGGTGTGGGGGGTGAGAGTGGATGGTGTAGGGGTGAGCGTGGATTTTGTATGAGAGAGCGTGGATGTTGCAGGAGTGAGCGTGGATTTTGTATGAGAGAGCGTGGATGTTGCAGGAGTGAGCGTGGGTGTTGTAGGAGTAAACGTGGATGGTGTAGGGGTGAGTGTGGATGGTGTAGGGGGTGATCGTGGAGGTTGTGAAGGTGAGCATGGATGGTGTAGGAGTGAGCGTGGATGTTGTAGGGGTGAGAGTGAATGGGGTTGGTGTGGGCGTGGATGGTGTTGGGGTGAGTGTGGATGTTGGCGAGGTGAGCGTGGATGTTGCAGGGGTGAGCATGGATGGTGTAGGGGTGAGCGTGGATGTTGTAGGAGTGAGCGTGGATGTTGTAGGGGTGGGCGTGGATGGTGTAGGGGTGAGAGTGGATGTTGTAAAGGTGAGGGTGGATGGTGTAGGGGTGAGCGTGGATGTTGTAGAAGTGAGCGTAGATGGTGTAGGAGTGAGGGTGGATGTTGTAGCGGTGAGCGTGGATGGTGTTGGGGTGTGGGTGGATGTTGTAGGGGTGAGCGTGGATGTTGTCGGGGTGAGGGTGGATGGTGTAGAGGTGAGTGTGGATGTTGTAGAGGTGAGCGTGGATGGTGTAGGGGTGAGCGTGGCTATTGTAGGGGTGAGCGTGGATGGTGTAGGGGTGAGCGTGGATGTTGCAGGAGTGAACGTGGGTGTTGTAGGAGTAAACGTGGATGGTGTAGGGGTGAGCGTGGATGGTGTAGGGGTGAGCGTGGACGTTGTAAAGGTGAGCATTGATGATGTAGGAGTGAGCGTAGATGGTGTAGGGGGTGAGCGTGGATGTTGTAGGGGTGAGAGTGGATGGGGTTGGGGTGGGCGTGGATGGTGTGGGGGGTGAGAGTGGATGGTGTAGGGGTGAGCGTGGATTTTGTATGAGAGAGCGTGGATGTTGCAGGAGTGAGCGTGGATTTTGTATGAGAGAGCGTGGATGTTGCAGGAGTGAGCGTGGGTGTTGTAGGAGTAAACGTGGATGGTGTAGGGGTGAGTGTGGATGGTGTAGGGGGTGATCGTGGAGGTTGTGAAGGTGAGCATGGATGGTGTAGGAGTGAGCGTGGATGTTGTAGGGGTGAGAGTGAATGGGGTTGGTGTGGGCGTGGATGGTGTTGGGGTGAGTGTGGATGTTGGCGAGGTGAGCGTGGATGTTGCAGGGGTGAGCGTGGATGTTGCAGGAGTGAGCGTGAATGTTGTAAGGGTGAGGGTGGGTGTTGCAGGAGTGAGCGTGGGTGTTTGTAGGCGTAAACGTGGATGGTGTAGGGGTGAGCGTGGATGGTGTAGGGGTGAGAGTGGATGTTGTAAAGGTGAGCGTGGATGGTGTAGGGGTGAGAGTGGATGTTGTATGAGTGAGCATGGACGGTGTAGATGTGAGTGTGGATGGTATAGGGGAAAGCGTGGATGGTCTAGTGGTGAGCGTAGATGGTCTAGCGGTGAGCGTGGATGGTGTAGGGGTGAGCGTGGATGTTGTAGAGGTGAGCGTGGATGGTGTAGGGGTGAGTGTGGATGTTGTATGAGTGAGCATGGACGTTGTAGATGTGAGTGTAGATGGTATAGGGGAAAGCGTGGATGGTGTAGTGGTGAGTGTGGATGGTGTAGGGGTGAGCGTGGATGTTGTAGGGGTGAGCGTGGCTATTGTAGGGGTGAGCGTGGATGGTGTAGGGGTGAGCGTGGATGTTGCAGGAGTGAGCGTGGGTGTTGTAGGAGTAAACGTGGATGGTGTAGGGGTGAGCGTGGATGGTGTAGGGGTGAGCGTGGACGTTGTAAAGGTGAGCATGGATGATGTAGGAGTGAGTGTAGATGGTGTAGGGCGTGAGCGTGGAGGTTGTAAAGGTGAGCATGGATGGTGTATGAGTGTGCGTGGATGTTGTAGGGGTGAGAGTGAATGGGGTTGGGGTGGGCGTGGATGGTGTTGGGGTGAGTATGGATGTTGGCGAGGTGAGCATTGATGTTACAGGGGTGAGCGTGGATGTTGCAGGAGTGATCGTGAATGTTGTAGGGATGAGAGTGGATGTTGTAAAGGTGAGCGTGGATGGTGTAAGGGTGAGAGTGGATGTTGTATGAGTGAGCATGGAAGGTGTAGAGGTGAGTGTGGATGGTATAGGGGAAAGCATGGATGGTGTAGTGGTGAGCGTGGATGGTGTAGGGGTGAGAGTGGATTTGGTGGGTGTGAGCGTGGATGTGGTAGGGGTGAGCGTTGAAGGTGTAGGGGTGAGCGTGGATGGTGTAGGAGTGAGCGTGGATGGTGTAGGGGTGAGCGTGGGTGGTGTAGGGGTGAGCGTGGATGGTGTAGGGGTGAGCGTGGATGGTGTAGGAGTGAGCGTGGACATTGTAAAGGTGAGCGTGGACGGTGTAGGGGTGAGCGTGGACGTTGTAGGGGTGAACGTAGATGTTGTAGGGGTGAGCGGGGATGTTGTAGGGGTGAGGGTGGATGTTGTAGGGGTGAGCGTGGATGGTGCAGGGGTGAGCGTGGATGTTGCAGGAGTGAGCATGGATTTTGTATGAGAGAGCGTGGATGTTGTAGGGGTGAGTGTGGATGGTGAAGGGGTGAGCGTGGATGTTGCAGGAGTGAGCGTGGGTGTTGTAGGCGTAAACGTGGATGGTGTAGGGGTGAGCGTGGAAGTTGTAAAGGTGAGCATGGATGATGTAGGAGTGAGCGTAGATGGTGTAGGGGGTGAGCGTGGAGGTTGTAAATGTGAGCGTGGAGGTTGTAAAGGTGAGCGTGGATGGTGTAGGAGTGAGCGTGGATGTTGTAGGGGTGAGAGTGGATGGGGTTGCAGTGGGAGTGGATGTTGTCGGGGTGAGTATGGATGTTGGAGAGGTGAGCGTGGATGGTGTAGGGGTGAGAGTGGATGTTGTATGAGTGAGCATGGACGGTGTAGATGTGAGTGTGGATGGTATAGGGGAAAGCGTGGATGGTGTAGGGGTGAGCGTGGCTATTGTAGGGGTGAGCATGGATGGCGTAGGTGTGAGCGTGGATGTTGCAGGAGTGAGCGTGGATTTTGTATGAGAGAGCGTGGATGTTTAAGGAGCGAGTGTGGATGGTGTAGGGGTGAGCGTGGATGGTGTAGGGGTGAGCGTGGATGTTGCAGGAGTGAACGTGGGTGTTGTAGGTGTAAACGTGGATGGTGTAGGAGTGAGCGTGGATGGTGTAGGGGTGAGTGTGGACGTTGTAAAGGTGAGCATTGATGATGTAGGAGTGAGCGTAGATGGTGTAGGGGGTGAGCGTGGATGTTGCAGGGGTGAGCGTGGAAATTGCAGGAGTGAGCGTGAATGTTGTAGGCGTGAGCGTGGATGGTGTAGGGGTGAGCGTGGCTATTGTAGGGGTGAGCGTGGAAGGTGTAGGGGTGAGCTTGGATGGTGTAGGAGTGAGCGTGGATGGTGTAGGGGTGAGCGTGGATGGTGTAGGGGTGAGCGTAGATGGTGTAGGGGGTGAGCGTGGAGGTTGTAAAGGTGAGCGTGGATGTTGTAGGGGTGAGAGTGGATGGTGTCGGGGTGAGAGTGGATGGTGTCGGGGTGAGTATGGATGTTGGAGAGGTGAGCGTGGATGGTGTAGGGGTGAGCGTGGATGGTATAGGGGTGAGCGTGGATGTTGCAGGAGTGAGCGTGGATGTTGTAGGGGTGAGCGTGGATGGTGTAGGGGTGAGAGTGGATGTTGTAAAGGTGAGCGTGGATGGTGTAGGGGTGAGAGTGGATGTTGTATGAGTGAGCATGGACGGTGTAGATGTGAGTGTGGATGGTATAGGGGAAAGCGTGGATGGTGTAGTGGTGAGCGTGGATGGTGTAGGGGTGAGCGTGGATGTTGTAGAGGCGAGCGTGGATGGTGTAAGGGTGAGCGTGGCTATTGTAGGGGTGAGCGTGGATGGTGTAGGGGTGAGCGTGGATGGTGTAGGGGTGAGAGTGGATGTTGTAAAGGTGAGCGTGGATGGTGTAGGGGTGAGAGTGGATGTTGTATGAGTGAGCATGGACGGTGTAGATGTGAGTGTGGATGGTATAGGGGAAAGCGTGGATGGTGTAGTGGTGAGCGTGGATGGTGTAGGGGTGAGCGTGGATGTTGTAGAGGCGAGCGTGGATGGTGTAAGGGTGAGCGTGGCTATTGTAGGGGTGAGCGTGGATAGTGTAGGGGTGAGCGTGGATGGTGTAGGGGTGAGAGTGGATGTTGTAAAGGTGAGCGTGGATGGTGTAGGGGTGAGAGTGGATGTTGTATGAGTGAGCATGGACGGTGTAGATGTGAGTGTGGATGGTATAGGGGAAAGCGTGGATGGTGTAGTGGTGAGCGTGGATGGTGTAGGGGTGAGCGTGGATGTTGTAGAGGCGAGCGTGGATGGTGTAAGGGTGAGCGTGGCTATTGTAGGGGTGAGCGTGGATGGTGTAGGGGTGAGCGTGGATGTTGCAGGAGTGAGCGTGGATTTTGTATGAGAGAGCGTGGATGTTGCAGGAGTGAGCGTGGGTGTTGTAGGAGTAAACGTGGATGGTGTAGGGGTGAGTGTGGATGGTGTAGGGGTGAGCGTGGACGTTGTAAAGGTGAGCATGGATGATGTAGGAGTGAGCGTAGATGGTTAGGGGGTGAGCATGGATGTTGCAGGGGTGAGCGTGGATATTGCAGGAGTGAGCGTGAATGTTGTAGGGGTGAGCGTGGATGGTGTAGGGGTGAGCGTGGCTATTGTAGGGGTGAGCGTGGATGGTGTAGGGGTGAGCTTGGATGGTGTAGGAGTGAGCGTGGATGTTGTAAAGGTGAGCATGGATGATGTAGGAGTGAGCGTAGATGGTGTAGGGGGTGAGCGTGGGGGTTGTAAAGGTGAGCATGGATGGTGTAGGAGTGAGCGTGGATGTTGTATAGGTGAGCATGGATGGTGTAGGAGTGAGCGTGGATGTTGTAGGGGTGAGAGTGAATGGGGTTGGGGTGAGCTTGGATGGTGTTGGGGTGAGTGTGGATGTTGGCGAGGTGAGCGTGGATGTTGCAGGGGTGAGCGTGGATGTTGCAGGAGTGAGCGTGAATGTTGTAAGGGTGAGGGTGGGTGTTTGTAGGCGTAAACGTGGATGGTGTAGGGGTGAGCGTGGATGGTGTAGGGGTGAGAGTGGATGTTGTAAAGGTGAGCATGGATGGTGTAGGGGTGAGAGTGGATGTTGTATGAGTGAGCATGGACGGTGTAGATATGAGTGTGGATGGCATAGGGGAAAGCGTGGATGGTCTAGTGGTGAGCGTGGATGGTCTAGTGGTGAGAGTGGATGGTGTAGGGGTGAGCGTGGATGTTGTAGAGGTGAGCGTGGATGGTGTAGGGGTGAGTGTGGATGTTGTATGAGTGAGCATGGACGTTGTAGATGTGAGTGTAGATGGTATAGGGGAAAGCGTGGATGGTGTAGTGGTGAGTGTGGATGGTGTAGGGGTGAGCGTGGATGTTGCAGGAGTGAGCGTGGGTGTTGTAGGAGAAAACGTGGATGGTGTAGGGGTGAGCGTGGATGGTGTAGGGGTGAGCGTGGATGTTGCAGGAGTGAACGTGGGTGTTGTAGGAGTAAACGTGGATGTTGTAGGGGTGAGCGTGGATGGTGTAGGGGTGAGTGTGGACGTTGTAAAGGTGAGCATTGATGATGTAGGAGTGAGCGTAGATGGTGTAGGGGGTGAGCGTGGATGTTGCAGGGATGAGCGTAGATATTGCAGGAGTGAGCGTGAATGTTGTAGGCGTGAGCGTGGATGGTGTAGGGGTGAGCGTGGCTATTGTAGGGGTGAGCGTGGCTATTGTAGGGGTGAGCGTGGATGGTGTAGGGGTGAGCTTGGATGGTGTAGGAGTGAGCGTGGATGGTGTAGGGGTGAGCGTGGATGGTGTAGGGGTGAGCGTAGATGGTGTAGGGGGTGAGCGTGGAGGTTGTAAAGGTGATCGTGGATGTTGTAGGGGTGAGAGTGGATGGGGTTGGGGTGGGCGTGGATGGTGTGGGGGGTGAGAGTGGATGGTGTCGGGGTGAGAGTGGATGGTGTCGGGGAGAGTATGGATGTTAGAGAGGTGAGCGTGGATGGTGTAGGGGTGAGCGTGGATGGTATAGGGGTGAGCGTGGATGTTGCAGGAGTGAGCGTGGATGTTGTAGGGGTGAGCGTGGATGGTGTAGGGGTGAAAGTGGATGTTGTAAAGGTGAGCGTGGATGGTGTAGGGGTGAGCGTGGCTATTGTAGGGGTGAGCGTGGATGGCGTAGGTGTGAGCGTGGATGTTGCAGGAGTGAGCGTGGATTTTGTATGAGAGAGCGTGGATGTTTAAGGAGCGAGTGTGGATGGTGTAGGGGTGAGCGTGGATGGTGTAGGGGTGAGCGTGGATGTTGCAGGAGTGAACGTGGGTGTTGTAGGAGTAAACGTGGATGGTGTAGGGGTGAGCGTGGATGGTGTAGGGGTGAGTGTGGACGTTGTAAAGGTGAGCATTGATGATGTAGGAGTGAGCGTAGATGGTGTAGGGGGTGAGCGTGGATGTTGCAGGGGTGAGCGTGGATATTGCAGGAGTGAGCGTGAATGTTGTAGGCGTGAGCGTGGATGGTGTAGGGGTGAGCGTGGCTATTGTAGGGGTGAGCGTGGAAGGTGTAGGGGTGAGCTTGGATGGTGTAGGAGTGAGCGTGGATGGTGTAGGGGTGAGCGTGGATGGTGTAGGGGTGAGCGTAGATGGTGTAGGGGGTGAGCGTGGAGGTTGTAAAGGTGAGCGTGGATGTTGTAGGGGTGAGAGTGGATGGGGTTGGGGTGGGCGTGGATGGTGTGGGGGGTGAGAGTGGATGGTGTCGGGGTGAGAGTGGATGGTGTCGGGGTGAGTATGGATGTTGGAGAGGTGAGCGTGGATGGTGTAGGGGTGAGCGTGGATGGTATAGGGGTGAGCATGGATGTTGCAGGAGTGAGCGTGGATGTTGTAGGGGTGAGCGTGGATGGTGTAGGGGTGAGAGGGGATGTTGTAAAGGTGAGCGTGGATGGTGTAGGGGTGACAGTGGATGTTGTATGAGTGAGCATGGACGGTGTAGATGTGAGTGTGGATGGTATAGGGGAAAGCGTGGATGGTGTAGTGGTGAGCGTGGATGGTGTAGGGGTGAGCGTGGATGTTGTAGAGGCGAGCGTGGATGGTGTAAGGGTGAGCGTGGCTATTGTAGGGGTGAGCGTGGATGGTGTAGGGGTGAGCGTGGATGGTGTAGGGGTGAGAGTGGATGTTGTAAAGGTGAGCGTGGATGGTGTAGGGGTGAGAGTGGATGTTGTATGAGTGAGCATGGACGGTGTAGATGTGAGTGTGGATGGTATAGGGGAAAGCGTGGATGGTGTAGTGGTGAGCGTGGATGGTGTAGGGGTGAGCGTGGATGTTGTAGAGGCGAGCGTGGATGGTGTAAGGGTGAGCGTGGCTATTGTAGGGGTGAGCGTGGATGGTGTAGGGGTGAGCGTGGATGGTGTAGGGGTGAGAGTGGATGTTGTAAAGGTGAGCGTGGATGGTGTAGGGGTGAGAGTGGATGTTGTATGAGTGAGCATGGACGGTGTAGATGTGAGTGTGGATGGTATAGGGGAAAGCGTGGATGGTGTAGTGGTGAGCGTGGATGGTGTAGGGGTGAGCGTGGATGTTGTAGAGGCGAGCGTGGATGGTGTAAGGGTGAGCGTGGCTATTGTAGGGGTGAGCGTGGATGGTGTAGGGGTGAGAGTGGATGTTGCAGGAGTGAGCGTGGATTTTGTATGAGAGAGCGTGGATGTTGCAGGAGTGAGCGTGGGTGTTGTAGGAGTAAACGTGGATGGTGTAGGGGTGAGTGTGGATGGTGTAGGGGTGAGCGTGGACGTTGTAAAGGTGAGCATGGATGATGTAGGAGTGAGCGTAGATGGTTAGGGGGTGAGCGTGGATGTTGCAGGGGTGAGCGTGGATATTGCAGGAGTGAGCGTGAATGTTGTAGGGGTGAGCGTGGATGGTGTAGGGGTGAGCGTGGCTATTGTAGGGGTGAGCGTGGATGGTGTAGGGGTGAGCTTGGATGGTGTAGGAGTGAGCGTGGATGTTGTAAAGGTGAGCATGGATGATGTAGGAGTGAGCGTAGATGGTGTAGGGGGTGAGCGTGGGGGTTGTAAAGGTGAGCATGGATGGTGTAGGAGTGAGCGTGGATGTTGTATAGGTGAGCATGGATGGTGTAGGAGTGAGCGTGGATGTTGTAGGGGTGAGAGTGAATGGGGTTGGGGTGAGCGTGGATGGTGTTGGGGTGAGTGTGGATGTTGGCGAGGTGAGCGTGGATGTTGCAGGGGTGAGCGTGGATGTTGCAGGAGTGAGCGTGAATGTTGTAAGGGTGAGGGTGGGTGTTGCAGGAGTGAGCGTGGGTGTTTGTAGGCGTAAACGTGGATGGTGTAGGGGTGAGCGTGGATGGTGTAGGGGTGAGAGTGGATGTTGTAAAGGTGAGCGTGGATGGTGTAGGGGTGAGAGTGGATGTTGTATGAGTGAGCATGGACGGTGTAGATGTGAGTGTGGATGGTATAGGGGAAAGCGTGGATGGTCTAGTGGTGAGCGTGGATGGTCTAGTGGTGAGAGTGGATGGTGTAGGGGTGAGCGTGGATGTTGTAGAGGTGAGCGTGGATGGTGTAGGGGTGAGTGTGGATGTTGTATGAGTGAGCATGGACGTTGTAGATGTGAGTGTAGATGTTATAGGGGAAAGCGTGGATGGTGTAGTGGTGAGTGTGGATGGTGTAGGGGTGAGCGTGGATGTTGCAGGAGTGAGCGTGGGTGTTGTAGGAGAAAACGTGGATGGTGTAGGGGTGAGCGTGGATGGTGTAGGGCTGAGCGTGGACGTTGTAAAGGTGAGCATGGATGATGTAGGAGTGAGTGTAGATGGTGTAGGGGGTGAGCGTGGAGGTTGTAAAGGTGAGCATGGATGGTGTATGAGTGAGCGTGGATGTTGTAGGGGTGAGAGTGAATGGGGTTGGGGTGGGCGTGGATGGTGTTGGGGTGAGTATGGATGTTGGCGTGGTGAGCATTGATGTTACAGGGGTGAGCGTGGATGTTGCAGGAGTGAGCGTGAATGTTGTAGGGGTGAGAGTGGATGTTGGAAAGGTGAGCGTGGATGGTGGAGGGGTGAGAGTGGATGTTGTATGAGTGAGCATGGAAGGTGTAGAGGTGAGTGTCGATGGTATAGGGGAAAGCATGGATGGTGTAGTGGTGAGCGTGGATGGTGTAGGGGTGAGAGTGGATTTGGTGGGGGTGAGCGTGGATGTGGTAGGGGTGAGCGTGGAAGGTGTAGGGGTGAGCGTGGATGGTGTAGGAGTGAGCATGGATGGTGTACGGGTGAGCGTGGGTGGTGGAGTGGTGAGCGTGGATGGTGTAGGGGTGAGCGTGGATGGTGTAGGAGTGAGCGTGGACATTGTAAAGGTGAGCGTGGACGGTGTAGGGGTGAGCGTGGACGTTGTAGGGGTGAACGTAGATGTTGTAGGGGTGAGCGGGGATGTTGTAGGGGTGAGGGTGGATGTTGTAGCGATGAGCGTGGATGGTGTTGGGGTGAGGGTGGATGTTGTAGGGGTGAGCGTGGATGTTGTAGGGGTGAGCGTGGATGGTGCAGGGGTGAGCGTGGATGGTGCAGGGGTGAGCGTGGATGTTGCAGGAGTGAGCATGGATTTTGTATGAGAGAGCGTGGATGTTGTAGGGGTGAGTGTGGGTGTTGTATGCGTAAACGTGGATGGTGTAGGGGTGAGCGTGGACGTTGTAAAGGTGAGCATGGATGATGTAGGAGTGAGCGTAGATGGTGTAGGGGGTGAGCGTGGAGGTTGTAAATGTGAGCGTGGAGGTTGTAAAGGTGAGCGTGGATGGTGAAGGAGTGAGCGTGGATGTTGTATGGGTGAGAGTGGATGGTGTCGGGGTGAGAGTGGATGGTGTCGGGGTGAGTATGGATGTTGGAGAGGTGAGCGTGGATGGTGTAGGGGTGAGCGTGGATGGTATAGGGGTGAGCGTGGATGTTGCAGGAGTGAGCGTGGATGTTGTAGGGGTGAGCGTGGATGGTGTAGGGGTGAAAGTGGATGTTGTAAAGGTGAGCGTGGATGGTGTAGGGGTGAGCGTGGCTATTGTAGGGGTGAGCGTGGATGGCGTAGGTGTGAGCGTGGATGTTGCAGGAGTGAGCGTGGATTTTGTATGAGAGAGCGTGGATGTTTAAGGAGCGAGTGTGGATGGTGTAGGGGTGAGCGTGGATGGTGTAGGGGTGAGCGTGGATGTTGCAGGAGTGAACGTGGGTGTTGTAGGAGTAAACGTGGATGGTGTAGGGGTGAGCGTGGATGGTGTAGGGGTGAGTGTGGACGTTGTAAAGGTGAGCATTGATGATGTAGGAGTGAGCGTAGATGGTGTAGGGGGTGAGCGTGGATGTTGCAGGGGTGAGCGTGGATATTGCAGGAGTGAGCGTGAATGTTGTAGGCGTGAGCGTGGATGGTGTAGGGGTGAGCGTGGCTATTGTAGGGGTGAGCGTGGATGGTGTAGGGGTGAGCGTGGATGGTGTAGGGGTGAGCGTAGATGGTGTAGGGGGTGAGCGTGGAGGTTGTAAAGGTGAGCGTGGATGTTGTAGGGGTGAGAGTGGATGGGGTTGGGGTGGGCGTGGATGGTGTGGGGGGTGAGAGTGGATGGTGTCGGGGTGAGAGTGGATGGTGTCGGGGTGAGTATGGATGTTGGAGAGGTGAGCGTGGATGGTGTAGGGGTGAGCGTGGATGGTATAGGGGTGAGCGTGGATGTTGCAGGAGTGAGCGTGGATGTTGTAGGGGTGAGCGTGGATGGTGTAGGGGTGAGAGTGGATGTTGTAAAGGTGAGCGTGGATGGTGTAGGGGTGAGAGTGGATCTTGTATGAGTGAGCATGGACGTTGTAGATGTGAGTGTGGATGGTATAGGGGAAAGCGTGGATGGTGTAGTGGTGAGCGTGGATGGTGTAGGGGTGAGCGTGGATGTTGTAGAGGCGAGCGTGGATGGTGTAAGGGTGAGCGTGGCTATTGTAGGGGTGAGCGTGGATGGTGTAGGGGTGAGCGTGGATGGTGTAGGGGTGAGAGTGGATGTTGTAAAGGTGAGCGTGGATGGTGTAGGGGTGAGAGTGGATGTTGTATGAGTGAGCATGGACGGTGTAGATGTGAGTGTGGATGGTATAGGGGAAAGCGTGGATGGTGTAGTGGTGAGCGTGGATGGTGTAGGGGTGAGCGTGGATGTTGTAGAGGCGAGCGTGGATGGTGTAAGGGTGAGCGTGGCTATTGTAGGGGTGAGCGTGGATGTTGTAGGGGTGAGCGTGGATGGTGTAGGGGTGAGAGTGGATGTTGTAAAGGTGAGCGTGGATGGTGTAGGGGTGAGAGTGGATGTTGTATGAGTGAGCATGGACGGTGTAGATGTGAGTGTGGATGGTATAGGGGAAAGCGTGGATGGTGTAGTGGTGAGCGTGGATGGTGTAGGGGTGAGCGTGGATGTTGTAGAGGCGAGCGTGGATGGTGTAAGTGTGAGCGTGGCTATTGTAGGGGTGAGCGTGGATGGTGTAGGGGTGAGCGTGGATGTTGCAGGAGTGAGCGTGGATTTTGTATGAGAGAGCGTGGATGTTGCAGGAGTGAGCGTGGGTGTTGTAGGAGTAAACGTGGATGGTGTAGGGGTGAGTGTGGATGGTGTAGGGGTGAGCGTGGACGTTGTAAAGGTGAGCATGGATGATGTAGGAGTGAGCGTAGATGGTTAGGGGGTGAGCGTGGATGTTGCAGGGGTGAGCGTGGATATTGCAGGAGTGAGCGTGAATGTTGTAGGGGTGAGCGTGGATGGTGTAGGGGTGAGCGTGGCTATTGTAGGGGTGAGCGTGGATGGTGTAGGGGTGAGCTTGGATGGTGTAGGAGTGAGCGTGGATGTTGTAAAGGTGAGCATGGATGATGTAGGAGTGAGCGTAGATGGTGTAGGGGGTGAGCATGGGGGTTGTAAAGGTGAGCATGGATGGTGTAGGAGTGAGCGTGGATGTTGTATAGGTGAGCATGGATGGTGTAGGAGTGAGCGTGGATGTTGTAGGGGTGAGAGTGAATGGGGTTGGGGTGAGCGTGGATGGTGTTGGGGTGAGTGTGGATGTTGGCGAGGTGAGCGTGGATGTTGCAGGGGTGAGCGTGGATGTTGCAGGAGTGAGCGTGAATGTTGTAAGGGTGAGGGTGGGTGTTGCAGGAGTTAGCGTGGGTGTTTGTAGGCGTAAACGTGGATGGTGTAGGGGTGAGCGTGGATGGTGTAGGGGTGAGAGTGGATGTTGTAAAGGTGAGCGCGGCTGGTGTAGGGGTGAGAGTGGATGTTGTATGAGTGAGCATGGACGGTGTAGATGTGAGTGTGGATGGTATAGGGGAAAGCGTGGATGGTCTAGTGGTGAGCGTGGATGGTCTAGTGGTGAGAGTGGATGGTGTAGGGGTGAGCGTGGATGTTGTAGAGGTGAGCGTGGATGGTGTAGGGGTGAGTGTGGATGTTGTATGAGTGAGCATGGACGTTGTAGATGTGAGTGTAGATGGTATAGGGGAAAGCGTGGATGGTGTATTGGTGAGTGTGGATGGTGTAGGGGTGAGTGTGGATGTTGCAGGAGTGAGCGTGGGTGTTGTAGGAGAAAACGAGGATGGTGTAGGGGTGAGCGTGGATGGTGTAGGGGTGAGCGTGGACGTTGTAAAGGTGAGCATGGATGATGTAGGAGTGAGTGTAGATGGTGTAGGGGGTGAGCGTGGAGGTTGTAAAGGTGAGCATGGATGGTGTATGAGTGAGCGTGGATGTTGTAGGGGTGAGAGTGAATGCGGTTGGGGTGGGCGTGGATGGTGTTGGGGTGAGTATGGATGTTGGCGTGGTGAGCATTGATGTTACAGGGGTGAGCGTGGATGTTGCAGGAGTGAGCGTGAATGTTGTAGGGGTGAGAGTGGATGTTGGAAAGGTGAGCGTGGATGGTGTAGGGGTGAGAGTGGATGTTGTATGAGTGAGCATGGAAGGTGTAGAGGTGAGTGTGGATGGTATAGGGGAAAGCATGGATGGTGTAGTGGTGAGCGTGGATGGTGTAGGGGTGAGAGTGGATTTGGTGGGGGTGAGCGTGGATGTGGTAGGGGTGAGCGTGGAAGGTGTAGGGGTGAACGTGGATGGTGTAGGAGTGAGCGTGGATGGTGTAGGGGTGAGCGTGGGTGGTGGAGGGGTGAGCGTGGATGGTGTAGGGGTGAGCGTGGATGGTGTAGGAGTGAGCGTGGACATTGTAAAGGTGAGCGTGGACGGTGTAGGGGTGAGCGTGGACTTTGTAGGGGTGAACGTAGATGTTGTAGGGGTGAGCGGGGATGTTGTAGGGGTGAGGGTGGATGTTGTAGCGGTGAGCGTGGATGGTGTTGGGGTGAGGGTGGATGTTGTAGGGGTGAGCGTGGATGTTGTAGGGGTGAGCGTGGATGGTGCAGGGGTGAGCGTGGATGGTGCAGGGGTGAGCGTGGATGTTGCAGGAATGAGCATGGATTTTGTATGAGAGAGCGTGGATGTTGTAGGGGTGAGTGTGGATGGTGAAGGGGTGAGCGTGGATGTTGCAGGAGTGAGCGTGGGTGTTGTATGCGTAAACGTGGATGGTGTAAGGGTGAGCGTGGACGTTGTAAAGGTGAGCATGGATGATGTAGGAGTGAGCGTAGATGGTGTAGGGGGTGAGCGTGGAGGTTGTAAATGTGAGCGTGGAGGTTGTAAAGGTGAGCGTGGATGGTGTAGGAGTGAGCGTGGATGTTGTAGGGGTGAGAGTGGATGGGGTTGGAGTGGGCGTGGATGTTGTCGGGGTGAGTATGGATGTTGGAGAGGTGAGCGTGGATGGTGAAGGGGTGAGAGTGGATGTTGTATGAGTGAGCATGGACGGTGTAGATGTGAGTGTGGATGGTATAGGGGAAAGCGTGGATGGTGTAGGGGTGAACGTGGCTATTGTAGGGGTGAGCGTGGATGGTGTAGGGGTGAGCGTGGATGGTGTAGGGGTGAGCGTGGATGTTGCAGGAGTGAACATGGGTGTTGTAGGAGTAAACGTGGATGGTGTAGGGGTGAGCGTGGATGGTGTAGGGGTGAGTGTGGACGTTGTAAAGGAGAGCATTGATGATGTAGGAGTGAGCGTAGATGGTGTAGGGGGTGAGCGTGGATGTTGCAGGGGTGAGCGTGGATATTGCAGGAGTGAGCGTGAATGTTGTAGGCGTGAGCGTGGATGGTGTAGGGGTGAGCGTGGCTATTGTAGGGGTGAGCGTGGATGGTGTAGGGGTGAGCTTGGATGGTGTAGGAGTGAGCGTGGAGGTTGTAAAGGTGAGCGTGGATGTTGTAGGGGTGAGAGTGGATGGGGTTGGGGTGGGCGTGGATGGTGTGGGGGGTGAGAGTGGATGGTGTCGGGGTGAGAGTGGATGGTGTCGGGGTGAGTATGGATGTTGGAGAGGTGAGCGTGGATGGTGTAGGGGTGAGCGTGGATGGTATAGGGGTGAGCGTGGATGGTGTAGGGGTGAGAGTGGATGTTGTAAAGGTGAGCGTGGATGGTGTAGGGGTGAGAGTGGATGTTGTATGAGTGAGCATGGACGGTGTAGATGTGAGTGTGGATGGTATAGGGGAAAGCGTGGATGTTGCAGTGGTGAGCGTGGATGGTGTAGGGGTGAGCGTGGATGTTGTAGAGGCGAGCGTGGATGGTGTAAGGGTGAGCGTGGCTATTGTAGGGGTGAGCGTGGATGGTGTAAGGGTGAGCGTGGATGTTGCAGGAGTGAGCGTGGATTTTGTATGAGAGAGCGTGGATGTTGCAGGATTGAGCGTGGGTGTTGTAGGAGTAAACGTGGATGGTGTAGGGGTGAGTGTGGATGGTGTAGGGGTGAGCGTGGACGTTGTAAAGGTGAGCATGGATGATGTAGGAGTGAGCGTAGATGGTTAGGGGGTGAGCGTGGATGTTGCAGGGGTGAGCGTGGATATTGCAGGAGTGAGCGTGAATGTTGTAGGGGTGAGCGTGGATGGTGTAGGGGTGAGCGTGGCTATTGTAGGGGTGAGCGTGGATGGTGTAGGGGTGAGCTTGGATGGTGTAGGAGTGAGCGTGGATGTTGTAAAGGTGAGCATGGATGATGTAGGAGTGGGCGTAGATGGTGTAGGGGGTGAGCGTGGGGGTTGTAGGGGTGAGAGTGAATGGGGTTGGGGTGAGCGTGGATGGTGTTGGGGTGAGTGTGGATGTTGGCGAGGTGAGCGTGGATGTTGCAGGAGTGAGCGTGGGTGTTGTAGGAGTAAACGTGGATGGTGTAGGGGTGAGCGTGGATGGTGTAGGGGTGAGCATGGACGTTGTAAAGGTGAGCATGGATGGTGTAGGAGTGAGCGTGGATGTTGTAGGGGTTAGAGTGGATGGGGTTGGGGTGGGCGTGGATGGTGTTGGGGTGAGAGTGGATGGTGTCGGGGTGAGTATGGATGTTGGAGAGGTGAGCGTGGATGGTGTAGGGGTGAGCGTGGATGTTGTAGAAGTGAGCGTGGATGTTGTAGGGGTGGGCGTGGATGGTGTAGGGGTGAGAGTGGATGTTGTAAAGGTGAGGGTGGATGGTGTAGGGGTGAGCGTGGATGTTGTATAAGTGAGCATAGATGGTGTAGGAGTGAGGGTGGATGTTGTAGCGGTGAGCGTGGATGGTGTTGGGGTGAGGGTGGATGATGTAGGGGTGAGCGTGGATGTTGTCGGGGTGAGGGTGGATGGTGTAGAGGTGAGTGTGGATGTTGTAGAGGTGAGCGTGGATGGTGTAGGGGTGAGCGTGGCTATTGTAGGGGTGAGCGTGGATGGTGTAGGGGTGAGCGTGGATGTTGCAGGAGTGAACGTGGGTGTTGTAGGAGTAAACGTGGATGGTGTAGGAGTGAGCGTTGATGGTGTAGGGGTGAGCGTGGATGTTGTTGGGGTGAGAGTGGATGTTGTATGAGTGAGCATGGACGGTGTAGATGTGAGTGTGGATGGTATAGGGGAAAGCGTGGATGGTCTAGTGGCGAGCGTGGATGGTCTAGTGGCGAGCGTGGATGGTGTAGGGGTGAGCGTGGATGTTGTAGAGGTGAGCGTGGATGGTGTAGGGGTGAGCGTGGATGTTGTATGAGTGAGCATGGACGTTGTAGATGTGAGTGTAGATGGTATAGGGGAAAGCGTGGATGGTGTAGTGGTGAGTGTGGATGGTGTAGGGGTGAGCGTGGATGTTGTAGGGGTGAGCGTGGCTATTGTAGGGGTGAGCGTGGATGGTGTAGGGGTGAGCGTGGATGTTGCAGGAGTGAGCGTGGGTGTTGTAGGAGTAAACGTGGATGGTGTAGGGGTGAGCGTGGATGGTGTAGGGGTGAGCGTGGACGTTGTAAAGGTGAGCATGGATGATGTAGGAGTGAGTGTAGATGGTGTAGGGGGTGAGCGTGGAGGTTGTAAAGGTGAGCATGGATGGTGTAGGAGTGAGCGTGGATGTTGTAGGGGTGAGAGTGAATGGGGTTGGGGTGGGCGTGGAAGGTGTTGGGGTGAGTATGGATGTTGGCGAGGTGAGCATTGATGTTGCAGGGGTGAGCGTGGATGTTGCAGGAGTGAGCGTGAATGTTGCAGGGGTGAGAGTGGATGTTGTAAAGGTGAGCGTGGATGGTGTAGGGGTGAGAGTGGATGTTGTATGAGTGAGCATGGAAGGTGTAGAGGTGAGTGTGGATGGTATAGGGGAAAGCATGGATGGTGTAGTGGTGAGCGTGGATGGTGTAGGGGTGAGAGTGGATTTGGTGGGGGTGAGCGTGGATGTGGTAGGGGTGAGCGTGGAAGGTGTAGGGGTGAGCGTGGATGGTGTAGGAGTGAGCGTGGATGGTGTAGGGGTGAGCGTGGGTGGTGTAGGGGTGAGCGTGGATGGTGTAGGGGTGAGCGTGGATGGTGTAGGAGTGAGCGTGGACATTGTAAAGGTGAGCGTGGACGGTGTAGGGGTGAGCGTGGACGTTGTAGGGGTGAACGTAGACGTTGTAGGGGTGAGCGGGGATGTTGTAGGGGTGAGGGTGGATGTTGTAGCGGTGAGCGTGGATGGTGTTGGGGTGAGGGTGGATGTTGTAGGGGTGAGCGTGGATGTTGTAGGGGTGAGCGTGGATGGTGTAAGGGTGAGCGTGGATGTTGCAGGAGTTAGCATGGATTTTGTATGAGAGAGCGTGGATGTTGTAGGGGTGAGTGTGGATGGTGAAGGGGTGAGCGTGGATGTTGCCGGAGTGAGCGTGGGTGTTGTAGGCGTAAACGTGGATGGTGTAGGGCTGAGCGTGAATGGTGTAGGGGTCAGCGTGGACGTTGTAAAGGTGAGCATGGATGATGTAGGAGTGAGCGTAGATGGTGTAGGGGGTGAGCGTGGAGGTTGTAAATGTGAGCGTGGAGGTTGTAAAGGTGAGCGTGGATGGTGTAGGAGTGAGCGTGGATGTTGTAGGGGTGAGAGTGGATGGGGTTGGAGTGGGCGTGGATGTTGTCAGGGTGAGTATGGATGTTGGAGAGGTGAGCGTGGATGGTGTAGGGGTGAGAGTGGATGTTGTATGAGTGAGCATGGACGGTGTAGATGTGAGTGTGGATGGTATAGGGGAAAGCGTGGATGGTGTAGTGGTGAGCGTGGATGGTGTAGGGGTGAGCGTGGATGTTGTAGAGGTGAGCGTGGATGGTGTAGGGGTGAGCGTGGCTATTGTAGGGGTGAGCGTGGATGGCGTAGGTGTGAGCGTGGATGTTGCAGGAGTGAGCGTGGATTTTGTATGAGAGAGCGTGGATGTTTAAGGAGCGAGTATGGTGTAGGGGTGAGCGTGGATGGTGTAGGGGTGAGCGTGGATGTTGCAGGAGTGAACGTGGGTGTTGTAGGAGTAAACGTGGATGGGGTAGGGGTGAGCGTGGATGGTGTAGGGGTGAGCGTGGACGTTGCAAAGGTGAGCATTGATGATGTAGGAGTGAGCGTAGATGGTGTAGGGGGTGAGTGTGGATGTTGCAGGGGTGAGCGTGGATATTGCAGGAGTGAGCGTGAATGTTGTAGGCATGAGCGTGGATGGTGTAGGGGTGAGCGTGGCTATTTTAGGGGTGAGCGTGGATGGTGTAAGGGTGAGCTTGGATGGTGTAGGAGTGAGCGTGGATGGTGTAGGGGTGAGCGTGGATGGTGTAGGGGTGAGTGTAGATGGTGTAGGGGGTGAGCGTGGAGGTTGTAAAGGTGAGCGTGGAGGTTGTAAAGGTGAGCGTGGATGGTGTAGGAGTGAGCGTGGATGTTGTAGGGGTGAGAGTGGATGGGGATGGGGTGGGCGTGGATGGTGTGGGGGGTGAGAGTGGATGGTGTCGGGGTGAGAGTGGATGGTGTCGGGGTGAGTATGGATGTAGGAGAGGTGAGCGTGGATGGTGTAGGGGTGAGCGTGGATGGTGTAAGGGTGAGCGTGGATGTTGCAGGAGTGAGCGTGGATGTTGTAGGAGTGAGCGTGGATGGTGTAGGGGTGAGCGTGGATGTTGTAGGAGTGAGAGTGGATGTTGTAGGGGTGGGCGTGGATGGTGTAGGGGTGAGAGTGGATGTTGTAAAGGTGAGGGTGGATGGTGTAGGGGTGAGCGTGGATGTTGTAGAAGTGAGCGTAGATGGTGTAGGAGTGAGGGTGGATGTTGTAGCGGTGAGAGTGGATGGCGTTGGGGTGAGGGTGGATGTTGTAGGGGTGAGCGTGGATGTTGTCGGGGTGAGGGTGGATGGTGTAGAGGTGAGTGTGGATGTTGTAGAGGTGAGCGTGGATGGTGTAGGGGTGAGCGTGGCTATTGTAGGGGTGAACGTGGATGGTGTAGGGGTGGGCTTGGATGGTGAAGGTGTGAGCGTGGCTGGTGTAGGAGTGAGCGTGGCTGGTGTAGGAATGAGCGTGGATGGTGTAGGGGTGAGCGTGGATGTTGTAGGGGTAAGAGTGGATGTTGTATGAGTGAGCATGGACGGTGTAGATGTGAGTGTGGATGGTATAGGCCGGGAAAGCGTGGATGGTCTAGTGGCGAGCGTGGATGGTCTAGTGGTGAGCGTGGATGGTGTAGGGGTGAGCGTGGATGTTGTAGAGGTGAGCGTGGATGGTGTAGGGGTGAGCGTTGATGGTGTAGGGGTGAGCGTGGATGTTGCAGGAGTGAGCGTGGGTGTTGTAGGAGTAAACGTGGATGGTGTAGGGGTGAGCGTGGATGGTGTAGGGGTGAGCGTGGACGTTGTAAACGTGAGCATGGATGATGTAGGAGTGAGTGTAGATGGTGTAGGGGGTGAGCGTGGAGGTTGTAAAGGTGAGCATGGATGGTGTAGGAGTGAGCGTGGATGTTGTAGGGGTGAGAGTGAATGGGGTTGGGGTGGGCGTGGATGGTGTTGGGGTGAGTATGGATGTTGGCGAGGTGAGCATTGATGCTGCAGGGGTGAGCGTGGATGTTGCAGGAGTGAGCGTGAATGTTGTAGGGGTGAGAGTGGATGTTGTAAAGGTGAGCGTGGATGGTGTAGGGGTGAGAGTGGATGTTGTATGAGTGAGCATGGAAGGTGTAGAGGTGAGTGTGGATGGTATAGGGGAAAGCATGGATGGTGTAGTGGTGAGCGTGGATGGTGTAGGGGTGAGAGTGGATTTGGTGGGGGTGAGCGTGGATGTGGTAGGGGTGAGCGTGGAAGGTGTAGGGGTGAGCGTGGATGGTGTAGGAGTGAGCGTGGATGGTGTAGGGGTGAGCGTGGGTGGTGGAGGGGTGAGCATGGATGGTGTAGGGGTGAGCGTGGATGGTGTAGGAGTGAGCGTGGACATTGTAAAGGTGAGCGTGGACGGTGTAGGGGTGAGCGTGGACGTTGTAGGGGTGAACGTAGATGTTGTAGGGGTGAGCGGGGATGTTGTGGGGGTGAGGGTGGATGTTGTAGCGGTGAGCGTGGATGGTGTTGGGGTGAGGGTGGATGTTGTAGGGGTGAGCGTGGATGTTGTAGGGGTGAGCGTGGATGGTGCAGGGGTGAGCGTGGATGGTGCAGGGGTGAGCGTGGATGTTGCAGGAGTGAGCATGGATTTTGTATGAGAGAGCGTGGATGTTGTAGGGGTGAGTGTGGATGGTGAAGGGGTGAGCGTGGATGTTGCAGGAGTGAGCGTGGGTGTTGTATGCGTAAACGTGGATGGTGTAGGGGTGAGCGTGGACGTTGTAAAGGTGAGCATGGATGATGTAGGAGTGAGCGTAGATGGTGTAGGGGGTGAGCGTGGAGGTTGTAAATGTGAGCGTGGAGGTTGTAAAGGTGAGCGTGGATGGTGTAGGAGTGAGCGTGGATGTTGTAGGGGTGAGAGTGGATGGGGTTGGAGTGGGCGTGGATGTTGTCGGGGTGAGTATGGATGTTGGAGAGGTGAGCGTGGATGGTGTAGGGGTGAGAGTGGATGTTGTATGAGTGAGCATGGACGGTGTAGATGTGAGTGTGGATGGTATAGGGGAAAGCGTGGATGGTGTAGGGGTGAGCGTGGCTATTGTAGGGGTGAGCGTGGATGGCGTAGGTGTGAGCGTGGATGTTGCAGGAGTGAGCGTGGATTTTGTATGAGAGAGCGTGGATGTTTAAGGAGCGAGTGTGGATGGTGTAGGGGTGAGCGTGGATGGTGTAGGGGTGAGCGTGGATGTTGCAGGAGTGAACATGGGTGTTGTAGGAGTAAACGTGGATGGTGTAGGGGTGAGCGTGGATGGTGTAGGGGTGAGTGTGGATGGTGTAGGGGTGAGCGTGGATGTTGCAGGAGTGAGCGTGGGTGTTGTAAGAGAAAACGTGGATGGTGTAGGGGTGAGCGTGGATGGTGTAGGGGTGAGCGTGGACGTTGTAAAGGTGAGCATGGATGATGTAGGAGTGAGTGTAGATGGTGTAGGGGGTGAGCGTGGAGGTTGTAAAGGTGAGCATGGATGGTGTATGAGTGAGCGTGGATGTTGTAGGGGTGAGAGTGAATGGGGTTGGGGTGGGCGTGGATGGTGTTGGGGTGAGTATGGATGTTGGCGTGGTAAGCATTGATGTTACAGGGGTGAGCGTGGATGTTGCAGGAGTGAGCGTGAATGTTGTAGGGGTGAGAGTGGATGTTGTAAAGGTGAGCGTGGATGGTGTAGGGGTGAGAGTGGATGTTGTATGAGTGAGCATGGAAGGTGTAGAGGTGAGTGTGGATGGTATAGGGGAAAGCATGGATGGTGTAGTGGTGAGCGTGGATGGTGTAGGGGTGAGAGTGGATTTGGTGGGGGTGAGCGTGGATGTGGTAGGGGTGAGCGTGGAAGGTGTAGGGGTGAGCGTGGATGGTGTAGGAGTGAGCGTGGATGGTGTAGGGGTGAGCGTGGGTGGTGGAGGGGTGAGCATGGATGGTGTAGGGGTGAGCGTGGATGGTGTAGGAGTGAGCGTGGACGTTGTAGGGGTGAACGTAGATGTTGTAGGGGTGAGCGGGGATGTTGTAGGGGTGAGGGTGGATGTTGTAGCGGTGAGCGTGGATGGTGTTGGGGTGAGGGTGGATGTTGTATGGGTGAGCGTGGATGTTGTAGGGGTGAGCGTGGATGGTGCAGGGGTGAGCGTGGATGGTGCAGGGGTGAGCGTGGATGTTGCAGGAGTGAGCATGGATTTTGTATGAGAGAGCGTGGATGTTGTAGGGGTGAGTGTGGATGGTGAAGGGGTGAGCGTGGATGTTGCAGGAGTGAGCGTGGGTGTTGTATGCGTAAACGTGGATGGTGTAGGGGTGAGCGTGGACGTTGTAAAGGTGAGCATGGATGATGTAGGAGTGAGCGTAGATGGTGTAGGGGGTGAGCGTGGAGGTTGTAAATGTGAGCGTGGAGGTTGTAAAGGTGAGCGTGGATGGTGTAGGAGTGAGCGTGGATGTTGTAGGGGTGAGAGTGGATGGGGTTGGAGTGGGCGTGGATGTTGTCGGGGTGAGTATGGATGTTGGAGAGGTGAGCGTGGATGGTGTAGGGGTGAGAGTGGATGTTGTATGAGTGAGCATGGACGGTGTAGATGTGAGTGTGGATGGTATAGGGGAAAGCGTGGATGGTGTAGGGGTGAGCGTGGCTATTGTAGGGGTGAGCGTGGATGGCGTAGGTGTGAGCGTGGATGTTGCAGGAGTGAGCGTGGATTTTGTATGAGAGAGCGTGGATGTTTAAGGAGCGAGTGTGGATGGTGTAGGGGTGAGCGTGGATGGTGTAGGGGTGAGCGTGGATGTTGCAGGAGTGAACATGGGTGTTGTAGGAGTAAACGTGGATGGTGTAGGGGTGAGCGTGGATGGTGTAGGGGTGAGTGTGGATGGTGTAGGGGTGAGCGTGGATGTTGCAGGAGTGAGCGTGGGTGTTGTAGGAGAAAACGTGGATGGTGTAGGGGTGAGCGTGGATGGTGTAGGGGTGAGCGTGGACGTTGTAAAGGTGAGCATGGATGATGTAGGAGTGAGTGTAGATGGTGCAGGGGGTGAGCGTGGAGGTTGTAAAGGTGAGCATGGATGGTGTATGAGTGAGCGTGGATGTTGTAGGGGTGAGAGTGAATGGGGTTGGGGTGGGCGTGGATGGTGTTGGGGTGAGTATGGATGTTGGCATGGTGAGCATTGATGTTACAGGGGTGAGCGTGGATGTTGCAGGAGTGAGCGTGAATGTTGTAGGGGTGAGAGTGGATGTTGTAAAGGTGAGCGTGGATGGTGTAGGGGTGAGAGTGGATGTTGTATGAGTGAGCATGGAAGGTGTAGAGGTGAGTGTGGATGGTATAGGGGAAAGCATGGATGGTGTAGTGGTGAGCGTGGATGGTGTAGGGGTGAGAGTGGATTTGGTGGGGGTGAGCGTGGATGTGGTAGGGGTGAGCGTGGAAGGTGTAGGGGTGAGCGTGGATGGTGTAGGAGTGAGCATGGATGGTGTAGGGGTGAGCGTGGGTGGTGGAGGGGTGAGCGTGGATGGTGTAGGGGTGAGCGTGGATGGTGTAGGAGTGAGCGTGGACATTGTAAAGGTGAGCGTGGACGGTGTAGGGGTGAGCGTGGACGTTGTAGGGGTGAACGTAGATGTTGTAGGGGTGAGCGGGATGTTGTAGGGGTGAGGGTGGATGTTGTAGCGGTGAGCGTGGATGGTGTTGGGGTGAGGGTGGATGTTGTAGGGGTGAGCGTGGATGTTGTAGGGGTGAGCGTGGATGGTGCAGGGGTGAGCGTGGATGGTGCAGGGGTGAGCGTGGATGTTGCAGGAGTGAGCATGGATTTTGTATGAGAGAGCGTGGATGTTGTAGGGGTGAGTGTGGATGGTGAAGGGGTGAGCGTGGATGTTGCAGGAGTGAGCGTGGGTGTTGTATGCGTAAACGTGGATGGTGTAGGGGTGAGCGTGGACGTTGTAAAGGTGAGCATGGATGATGTAGGAGTGAGCGTAGATGGTGTAGGGGGTGAGCGTGGAGGTTGTAAATGTGAGCGTGGAGGTTGTAAAGGTGAGCGTGGATGGTGTAGGAGTGAGCGTGGATGTTGTAGGGGTGAGAGTGGATGGGGTTGGAGTGGGCGTGGATGTTGTCGGGGTGAGTATGGATGTTGGAGAGGTGAGCGTGGATGGTGTAGGGGTGAGAGTGGATGTTGTATGAGTGAGCATGGACGGTGTAGATGTGAGTGTGGATGGTATAGGGGAAAGCGTGGATGGTGTAGGGGTGAGCGTGGCTATTGTAGGGGTGAGCGTGGATGGCGTAGGTGTGAGCGTGGATGTTGCAGGAGTGAGCGTGGATTTTGTATGAGAGAGCGTGGATGTTTAAGGAGCGAGTGTGGATGGTGTAGGGGTGAGCGTGGATGGTGTAGGGGTGAGCGTGGATGTTGCAGGAGTGAACATGGGTGTTGTAGGAGTAAACGTGGATGGTGTAGGGGTGAGCGTGGATGGTGTAGGGGTGAGTGTGGATGGTGTAGGGGTGAGCGTGGATGTTGCAGGAGTGAGCGTGGGTGTTGTAAGAGAAAACGTGGATGGTGTAGGGGTGAGCGTGGATGGTGTAGGGGTGAGCGTGGACGTTGTAAAGGTGAGCATGGATGGTGTAGGAGTGAGTGTAGATGGTGTAGGGGGTGAGCGTGGAGGTTGTAAAGGTGAGCATGGATGGTGTATGAGTGAGCGTGGATGTTGTAGGGGTGAGAGTGAATGGGGTTGGGGTGGGCGTGGATGGTGTTGGGGTGAGTATGGATGTTGGCGTGGTGAGCATTGATGTTACAGGGGTGAGCGTGGATGTTGCAGGAGTGAGCGTGAATGTTGTAGGGGTGAGAGTGGATGTTGTAAAGGTGAGCGTGGATGGTGTAGGGGTGAGAGTGGATGTTGTATGAGTGAGCATGGAAGGTGTAGAGGTGAGTGTGGATGGTATAGGGGAAAGCATGGATGGTGTAGTGGTGAGCGTGGATGGTGTAGGGGTGAGAGTGGATTTGGTGGGGGTGAGCGTGGATGTGGTAGGGGTGAGCGTGGAAGGTGTAGGGGTGAGCGTGGATGGTGTAGGAGTGAGCGTGGATGGTGTAGGGGTGAGCGTGGGTGGTGGAGGGGTGAGCGTGGATGGTGTAGGGGTGAGCGTGGATGGTGTAGGAGTGAGCGTGGACGTTGTAGGGGTGAACGTAGATGTTGTAGGGGTGAGCGGGGATGTTGTAGGGGTGAGGGTGGATGTTGTAGCGGTGAGCGTGGATGGTGTTGGGGTGAGGGTGGATGTTGTAGGGGTGAGCGTGGATGTTGTAGGGGTGAGCGTGGATGGTGCAGGGGTGAGCGTGGATGGTGCAGGGGTGAGCGTGGATGTTGCAGGAGTGAGCATGGATTTTGTATGAGAGAGCGTGGATGTTGTAGGGGTGAGTGTGGATGGTGAAGGGGTGAGCGTGGATGTTGCAGGAGTGAGCGTGGGTGTTGTATGCGTAAACGTGGATGGTGTAGGGGTGAGCGTGGACGTTGTAAAGGTGAGCATGGATGATGTAGGAGTGAGCGTAGATGGTGTAGGGGGTGAGCGTGGAGGTTGTAAATGTGAGCGTGGAGGTTGTAAAGGTGAGCGTGGATGGTGTAGGAGTGAGCGTGGATGTTGTAGGGGTGAGAGTGGATGGGGTTGGAGTGGGCGTGGATGTTGTCGGGGTGAGTATGGATGTTGGAGAGGTGAGCGTGGATGGTGTAGGGGTGAGAGTGGATGTTGTATGAGTGAGCATGGACGGTGTAGATGTGAGTGTGGATGGTATAGGGGAAAGCGTGGATGGTGTAGGGGTGAGCGTGGCTATTGTAGGGGTGAGCGTGGATGGCGTAGGTGTGAGCGTGGATGTTGCAGGAGTGAGCGTGGATTTTGTATGAGAGAGCGTGGATGTTTAAGGAGCGAGTGTGGATGGTGTAGGGGTGAGCGTGGATGGTGTAGGGGTGAGCGTGGATGTTGCAGGAGCGAACATGGGTGTTGTAGGAGTAAACGTGGATGGTGTAGGGGTGAGCGTGGATGGTGTAGGGGTGAGTGTGGATGGTGTAGGGGTGAGCGTGGATGTTGCAGGAGTGAGCGTGGGTGTTGTAGGAGAAAACGTGGATGGTGTAGGGGTGAGCGTGGATGGTGTAGGGGTGAGCGTGGACGTTGTAAAGGTGAGCATGGATGATGTAGGAGTGAGTGTAGATGGTGTAGGGGGTGAGCGTGGAGGTTGTAAAGGTGAGCATGGATGGTGTATGAGTGAGCGTGGATGTTGTAGGGGTGAGAGTGAATGGGGTTGGGGTGGGCGTGGATGGTGTTGGGGTGAGTATGGATGTTGGCGTGGTGAGCATTGATGTTACAGGGGTGAGCGTGGATGTTGCAGGAGTGAGCGTGAATGTTGTAGGGGTGAGAGTGGATGTTGTAAAGGTGAGCGTGGATGGTGTAGGGGTGAGAGTGGATGTTGTATGAGTGAGCATGGAAGGTGTAGAGGTGAGTGTGGATGGTATAGGGGAAAGCATGGATGGTGTAGTGGTGAGCGTGGATGGTGTAGGGGTGAGAGTGGATTTGGTGGGGGTGAGCGTGGATGTGGTAGGGGTGAGCGTGGAAGGTGTAGGGGTGAGCGTGGATGGTGTAGGAGTGAGCGTGGATGGTGTAGGGGTGAGCGTGGGTGGTGGAGGGGTGAGCGTGGATGGTGTAGGGGTGAGCGTGGATGGTGTAGGAGTGAGCGTGGACATTGTAAAGGTGAGCGTGGACGGTGTAGGGGTGAGCGTGGACGTTGTAGGGGTGAACGTAGATGTTGTAGGGGTGAGCGGGGATGTTGTAGGGGTGAGGGTGGATGTTGTAGCGGTGAGCGTGGATGGTGTTGGGGTGAGGGTGGATGTTGTAGGGGTGAGCGTGGATGTTGTAGGGGTGAGCGTGGATGGTGCAGGGGTGAGCGTGGATGGTGCAGGGGTGAGCGTGGATGTTGCAGGAGTGAGCATGGATTTTGTATGAGAGAGCGTGGATGTTGTAGGGGTGAGTGTGGATGGTGAAGGGGTGAGCGTGGATGTTGCAGGAGTGAGCGTGGGTGTTATATGCGTAAACGTGGATGGTGTAGGGGTGAGCGTGGACGTTGTAAAGGTGAGCATGGATGATGTAGGAGTGAGCGTAGATGGTGTAGGGGGTGAGCGTGGAGGTTGTAAATGTGAGCGTGGAGGTTGTAAAGGTGAGCGTGGATGGTGTAGGAGTGAGCGTGGATGTTGTAGGGGTGAGAGTGGATGGGGTTGGAGTGGGCGTGGATGTTGTCGGGGTGAGTATGGATGTTGGAGAGGTGAGCGTGGATGGTGTAGGGGTGAGAGTGGATGTTGTATGAGTGAGCATGGACGGTGTAGATGTGAGTGTGGATGGTATAGGGGAAAGCGTGGATGGTGTAGGGGTGAGCGTGGCTATTGTAGGGGTGAGCGTGGATGGCGTAGGTGTGAGCGTGGATGTTGCAGGAGTGAGCGTGGATTTTGTATGAGAGAGCGTGGATGTTTAAGGAGCGAGTGTGGATGGTGTAGGGGTGAGCGTGGATGGTGTAGGGGTGAGCGTGGATGTTGCAGGAGTGAACATGGGTGTTGTAGGAGTAAACGTGGATGGTGTAGGAGTGAGCGTGGATGGTGTAGGGGTGAGTGTGGACGTTGTAAAGGTGAGCATTGATGATGTAGGAGTGAGCGTAGATGGTGTAGGGGGTGAGCGTGGATGTTGCAGGGGTGAGCGTGAATGTTGTAGGCGTGAGCGTGGATGGTGTAGGGGTGAGCGTGGCTATTGTAGGGGTGAGCGTGGATGGTGTAGGGGTGAGCTTGGATGGTGTAGGAGTGAGCGTGGATGGTGTAGGGGTGAGCGTGGATGGTGTAGGGGTGAGCGTAGATGGTGTAGGGGGTGAGCGTGGAGGTTGTAAAGGTGAGCGTGGATGTTGTAGGGGTGAGAGTGGATGGGGTTGGGGTGGGCGTGGATGGTGTGGGGGGTGAGAGTGGATGGTGTCGGGGTGAGAGTGGATGGTGTCGGGGTGAGTATGGATGTTGGAGAGGTGAGCGTGGATGGTGTAGGGGTGAGCGTGGATGGTATAGGGGTGAGCGTGGATGGTGTAGGGCTGAGAGTGGATGTTGTAAAGGTGAGCGTGGATGGTGTAGGGGTGAGAGTGGATGTTGTATGAGTGAGCATGGACGGTGTAGATGTGAGTGTGGATGGTATAGGGGAAAGCGTGGATGTTGTAGTGGTGAGCGTGGATGGTGTAGGGGTGAGCGTGGATGTTGTAGAGGCGAGCGTGGATGGTGTAAGGGTGAGCGTGGCTATTGTAGGGGTGAGCGTGGATGGTGTAGGGGTGAGCGTGGATGTTGCAGGAGTGAGCGTGGATTTTGTATGAGAGAGCGTGGATGTTGCAGGAGTGAGCGTGGGTGTTGTAGGAGTAAACGTGGATGGTGTAGGGGTGAGTGTGGATGGTGTAGGGGTGAGCGTGGACGTTGTAAAGGTGAGCATGGAAGATGTAAGAGTGAGCGTAGATGGTTAGGGGGTGAGCGTGGATGTTGCAGGGGTGAGCGTGGATATTGCAGGAGTGAGCGTGAATGTTGTAGGGGTGAGCGTGGATGGTGTAGGGGTGAGCGTGGCTATTGTAGGGGTGAGCGTGGATGGTGTAGGGGTGAGCTTGGATGGTGTAGGAGTGAGCGTGGATGTTGTAAAGGTGAGCATGGATGATGTAGGAGTGGGCGTAGATGGTGTAGGGGGTGAGCGTGGGGGTTGTAGGGGTGAGAGTGAATGGGGTTGGGGTGAGCGTGGATGGTGTTGGGGTGAGTGTGGATGTTGGCGAGGTGAGCGTGGATGTTGCAGGAGTGAGCGTGGGTGTTGTAGGAGTAAACGTGGATGGTGTAGGGGTGAGCGTGGATGGTGTAGGGGTGAGCATGGACGTTGTAAAGGTGAGCATGGATGGTGTAGGAGTGAGCGTGGATGTTGTAGGGGTTAGAGTGGATGGGGTTTGGGTGGGCGTGGATGGTGTTGGGGTGAGAGTGGATGGTGTCGGGGTGAGTATGGATGTTGGAGAGGTGAGCGTGGATGGTGTAGGGATGAGCGTGGATGTTGTAGGAGTGAGCGTGGATGTTGTAGGGGTGGGCGTGGATGGTGTAGGGGTGAGAGTGGATGTTGTAAAGGTGAGGGTGGATGGTGTAGGGGTGAGCGTGGATGTTGTAGAAGTGAGCATAGATGGTGTAGGAGTGAGGGTGGATGTTGTAGCGGTGAGCGTGGATGGTGTTGGGGTGAGGGTGGATGATGTAGGGGTGAGCGTGGATGTTGTCGGGGTGAGGGTGGATGGTGTAGAGGTGAGTGTGGATGTTGTAGAGGTGAGCGTGGATGGTGTAGCGGTGAGCGTGGCTATTGTAGGGGTGAGCGTGGATGGTGTAGGGGTGAGCGTGGATGTTGCAGGAGTGAACGTGGGTGTTGTAGGAGTAAACGTGGATGGTGTAGGAGTGAGCGTTGATGGTGTAGGGGTGAGCGTGGATGTTGTTGGGGTGAGAGTGGATGTTGTATGAGTGAGCATGGACGGTGTAGATGTGAGTGTGGATGGTATAGGGGAAAGCGTGGATGGTCTAGTGGCGAGCGTGGATGGTCTAGTGGTGAGCGTGGATGGTGTAGGGTTGAGCGTGGATGTTGTAGAGGTGAGCGTGGATGGTGTAGGGGTGAGCGTGGATGTTGTATGAGTGAGCATGGACGTTGTAGATGTGAGTGTAGGTGGTATAGGGGAAAGCGTGGATGGTGTAGTGGTGAGTGTGGATGGTGTAGGGGTGAGCGTGGATGTTGTAGGGGTGAGCGTGGCTATTGTAGGGGTGAGCGTGGATGGTGTATGGGTGAGCGTGGATGTTGCAGGAGTGAGCGTGGGTGTTGTAGGAGTAAACGTGGATGGTGTAGGGGTGAGCGTGGATGGTGTAGGGGTGAGCGTGGACGTTGTAAAGGTGAGCATGGATGATGTAGGAGTGAGTGTAGATGGTGTAGGGGGTGAGCGTGGAGGTTGTAAAGGTGAGCATGGATGGTGTAGGAGTGAGCGTGGATGTTGTAGGGGTGAGAGTGAATGGGGTTGGGGTGGGCGTGGATGGTGTTGGGGTGAGTATGGATGTTGGCGAGGTGAGCATTGATGTTGCAGGGGTGAGCGTGGATGTTGCAGGAGTGAGCGTGAATGTTGTAGGGGTGAGAGTGGATGTTGTAAAGGTGAGCGTGGATGGTGTAGGGGTGAGAGTGGATGTTGTATGAGTGAGCATGGAAGGTGTAGAGGTGAGTGTGGATGGTATAGGGGAAAGCATGGATGGTGTAGTGGTGAGCGCGGATGGTGTAGGGGTGAGAGTGGATTTGGTGGGGGTGAGCGTGGATGTGGTAGGGGTGAGCGTGGAAGGTGTAGGGGTGAGCGTGGATGGTGTAGGAGTGAGCGTGGATGGTGTAGGGGTGAGCGTGGGTGGTGTAGGGGTGAGCGTGGATGGTGTAGGGGTGAGCGTGGATGGTGTAGGAGTGAGCGTGGACATTGTAAAGGTGAGCGTGGACGGTGTAGGGGTGAGCGTGGACGTTGTAGGGGTGAACGTAGATGTTGTAGGGGTGAGCGGGGATGTTGTAGGGGTGAGGGTGGATGTTGTAGCGGTGAGCGTGGATGGTGTTGGGGTGAGGGTGGATGTTGTAGGGGTGAGCGTGGATGTTGTAGGGGTGAGCGTGGATGGTGTAAGGGTGAGCGTGGATGTTGCAGGAGTTAGCATGGATTTTGTATGAGAGAGCGTGGATGTTGTAGGGGTGAGTGTGGATGGTGAAGGGGTGAGCGTGGATGTTGCCGGAGTGAGCGTGGGTGTTGTAGGCGTAAACGTGGATGGTGTAGGGCTGAGCGTGGATGGTGTAGGGGTCAGCGTGGACGTTGTAAAGGTGAGCATGGATGATGTAGGAGTGAGCGTAGATGGTGTAGGGGGTGAGCGTGCAGGTTGTAAATGTGAGCGTGGAGGTTGTAAAGGTGAGCGTGGATGGTGTAGGAGTGAGCGTGGATGTTGTAGGGGTGAGAGTGGATGGGGTTGGAGTGGGCGTGGATGTTGTCAGGGTGAGTATGGATGTTGGAGAGGTGAGCGTGGATGGTGTAGGGGTGAGAGTGGATGTTGTATGAGTGAGCATGGACGGTGTAGATGTGAGTGTTGATGGTATAGGGGAAAGCGTGGATGGTGTAGTGGTGAGCGTGGATGGTGTAGGGGTGAGCGTGGATGTTGTAGAGGTGAGCGTGGATGGTGTAGGGGTGAGCGTGGCTATTGTAGGGGTGAGCGTGGATGGCGTAGGTGTGAGCGTGGATGTTGCAGGAGTGAGCGTGGATTTTGTATGAGAGAGCGTGGATGTTTAAGGAGCGAGTATGGTGTAGGGGTGAGCGTGGATGGTGTAGGGGTGAGCGTGGATGGTGTAGGAGTGAGCGTGGATGGTGTAGGGGTGAGCGTGGGTGGTGTAGGGGTGAGCGTGGATGGTGTAGGGGTGAGCGTGGATGGTGTAGGAGTGAGCGTGGACATTGTAAAGGTGAGCGTGGACGGTGTAGGGGTGAGCGTGGACGTTGTAGGGGTGAACGTAGATGTTGTAGGGGTGAGCGGGGATGTTGTAGGGGTGAGGGTGGATGTTGTAGCGGTGAGCGTGGATGGTGTTGGGGTGAGGGTGGATGTTGTAGGGGTGAGCGTGGATGTTGTAGGGGTGAGCGTGGATGGTGTAAGGGTGAGCGTGGATGTTGCAGGAGTTAGCATGGATTTTGTATGAGAGAGCGTGGATGTTGTAGGGGTGAGTGTGGATGGTGAAGGGGTGAGCGTGGATGTTGCCGGAGTGAGCGTGGGTGTTGTAGGCGTAAACGTGGATGGTGTAGGGCTGAGCGTGGATGGTGTAGGGGTCAGCGTGGACGTTGTAAAGGTGAGCATGGATGATGTAGGAGTGAGCGTAGATGGTGTAGGGGGTGAGCGTGGAGGTTGTAAATGTGAGCGTGGAGGTTGTAAAGGTGAGCGTGGATGGTGTAGGAGTGAGCGTGGATGTTGTAGGGGTGAGAGTGGATGGGGTTGGAGTGGGCGTGGATGTTGTCAGGGTGAGTATGGATGTTGGAGAGGTGAGCGTGGATGGTGTAGGGGTGGGAGTGGATGTTGTATGAGTGAGCATGGACGGTGTAGATGTGAGTGTGGATGGTATAGGGGAAAGCGTGGATGGTGTAGTGGTGAGCGTAGATGGTGTAGGGGTGAGCGTGGATGTTGTAGAGGTGAGCGTGGATGGTGTAGGGGTGAGCGTGGCTATTGTAGGGGTGAGCGTGGATGGCGTAGGTGTGAGCGTGGATGTTGCAGGAGTGAGCGTGGATTTTGTATGAGAGAGCGTGGATGTTTAAGGAGCGAGTATGGTGTAGGGGTGAGCGTGGATGGTGTAGGGGTGAGCGTGGATGGTGTAGGAGTGAGCGTGGATGGTGTAGGGGTGAGCGTGGGTGGTGTAGGGGTGAGCGTGGATGGTGTAGGGGTGAGCGTGGATGGTGTAGGAGTGAGCGTGGACATTGTAAAGGTGAGCGTGGACGGTGTAGCGGTGAGCGTGGACGTTGTAGGGGTGAACGTAGATGTTGTAGGGGTGAGCGGGGATGTTGTAGGGGTGAGGGTGGATGTTGTAGCGGTGAGCGTGGATGGTGTTGGGGTGAGGGTGGATGTTGTAGGGGTGAGCGTGGATGTTGTAGGGGTGAGCGTGGATGGTGTAAGGGTGAGCGTGGATGTTGCAGGAGTTAGCATGGATTTTGTATGAGAGAGCGTGGATGTTGTAGGGGTGAGTGTGGATGGTGAAGGGGTGAGCGTGGATGTTGCCGGAGTGAGCGTGGGTGTTGTAGGCGTAAACGTGGATGGTGTAGGGGTGAGCGTGGATGGTGTAGGGGTCAGCGTGAACGTTGTAAAGGTGAGCATGGATGATGTAGGAGTGAGCGTAGATGGTGTAGGGGGTGAGCGTGGAGGTTGTAAATGTGAGCGTGGAGGTTGTAAAGGTGAGCGTGGATGGTGTAGGAGTGAGCGTGGATGTTGTAGGGGTGAGAGTGGATGGGGTTGGAGTGGGCGTGGATGTTGTCAGGGTGAGTATGGATGTTGGAGAGGTGAGCGTGGATGGTGTAGGGGTGAGAGTGGATGTTGTATGAGTGAGCATGGACGGTGTAGATTTGAGTGTGGATGGTATAGGGGAAAGCGTGGATGGTGTAGTGGTGAGCGTGGATGGTGTAGGGGTGAGCGTGGATGTTGTAGAGGTGAGCGTGGATGGTGTAGGGGTGAGCGTGGCTATTGTAGGGGTGAGCGTGGATGGCGTAGGTGTGAGCGTGGATGTTGCAGGAGTGAGCGTGGATTTTGTATCAGAGAGCGTGGATGTTTAAGGAGCGAGTATGGTGTAGGGGTGAGCGTGGATGGTGTAGGGGTGAGCGTGGATGTTGCAGGAGTGAACGTGGGTCTTGTAGGAGTAAACGTGGATGGGGTAGGGGTGAGCGTGGATGTTGCAGGGGTGAGCGTGGATATTGCAGGAGTGAGCGTGAATGTTGTAGGCGTGAGCGTGGATGGTGTAGGGGTGAGCGTGCTATTTTAGGGGTGAGCGTGGATGGTGTAAGGGTGAGCTTGGATGGTGTAGGAGTGAGCGTGGATGGTGTAGGGGTGAGCGTGGATGGTGTAGGGGTGAGTGTAGATGGTGTAGGGGGTGAGCGTGGAGGTTGTAAAGGTGAGCGTGGAGGTTGTAAAGGTGAGCGTGGATGGTGTAGGAGTGAGCGTGGATGTTGTAGGGGTGAGAGTGGATGGGGATGGGGTGGGCGTGGATGGTGTGGGGGGTGAGAGTGGATGGTGTCGGGGTGAGTATGGGTGTAGGAGAGGTGAGCGTGGATGGTGTAGGGGTGAGCGTGGATGGTGTAGGGGTGAGCGTGGATGTTGCAGGAGTGAGCGTGGATGTTGTAGGAGTGAGCGTGGATGGTGTAGGGGTGAGCGTGGATGTTGTAGGAGTGAGAGTGGATGTTGTAGGGGTGGGCGTGGATGGTGTAGGGGTGAGAGTGGATGTTGTAAAGGTGAGGGTGGATGGTGTAGGGGTGAGCGTGGATGTTGTAGAAGTGAGCGTAGATGGTGTAGGAGTGAGGGTGGATGTTGTAGCGGTGAGAGTGGATGGTGTTGGGGTGAGGGTGGATGTTGTAGGGGTGAGCGTGGATGTTGTCGGGGTGAGGGTGGATGGTGTAGAGGTGAGTGTGGATGTTGTAGAGGTGAGCGTGGATGGTGTAGGGGTGAGCGTGGCTATTGTAGGGGTGAACGTGGATGGTGTAGGGGTGGGCTTGGATGGTGAAGGTGTGAGCGTGGCTGGTGTAGGAGTGAGCGTGGATGGTGTAGGAATGAGCGTGGATGGTGTAGGGGTGAGCGTGGATGTTGTAGGGGTGAGAGTGGATGTTGTATGAGTGAGCATGGACGGTGTAGATGTGAGTGTGGATGGTATAGGGGAAAGCGTGGATGGTCTAGTGGCGAGCGTGGATGGTCTAGTGGTGAGCGTGGATGGTGTAGGGGTGAGCGTGGATGTTGTAGAGGTGAGCGTGGATGGTGTAGGGGTGAGCGTGGATGTTGTATGAGTGAGCATGGACGTTGTAGATGTGAGTGTAGATGGTATAGGGGAAAGCGTGGATGGTGTAGTGGTGAGTGTGGATGGTGTAGGGGTGAGCGTGGATGTTGTAGGGGTGAGCGTGGCTATTGTAGGGGTGAGCGTTGATGGTGTAGGGGTGAGCGTGGATGTTGCAGGAGTGAGCGTGGGTGTTGTAGGAGTAAACGTGGATGGTGTAGGGGTGAGCGTGGATGGTGTAGGGGTGAGCGTGGACGTTGTAAACGTGAGCATGGATGATGTAGGAGTGAGTGTAGATGGTGTAGGGGGTGAGCGTGGAGGTTGTAAAGGTGAGCATGGATGGTGTAGGAGTCAGCGTGGATGTTGTAGGGGTGAGAGTGAATGGGGTTGGGGTGGGCGTGGATGGTGTTGGGGTGAGTATGGATGTTGGCGAGGTGAGCATTGATGTTGCAGGTGTGAGCGTGGATGTTGCAGGAGTGAGCGTGAATGTTGTAGGGGTGAGAGTGGATGTTGTAAAGGTGAGCGTGGATGGTGTAGGGGTGAGAGTGGATGTTGTATGAGTGAGCATGGAAGGTGTAGAGGTGAGTGTGGATGGTATAGGGGAAAGCATGGATGGTGTAGTGGTGAGCGTGGATGGTGTAGGGGTGAGAGTGGATTTGGTGGGGGTGAGCGTGGATGTGGTAGGGGTGAGCGTGGAAGGTGTAGGGGTGAGCGTGGATGGTGTAGGAGTGAGCGTGGATGGTGTAGGGGTGAGCGTGGGTGGTGTAGGGGTGAGCGTGGATGGTGTAGGGGTGAGCGTGGATGGTGTAGGAGTGAGCGTGGACATTGTAAAGGTGAGCGTGGACGGTGTAGGGGTGAGCGTGGACGTTGTAGGGGTGAACGTAGATGTTGTAGGGGTGAGCGGGGATGTTGTAGGGGTGAGGGTGGATGTTGTAGCGGTGAGCGTGGATGGTGTTGGGGTGAGGGTGGATGTTGTAGGGGTGAGCGTGGATGTTGTAGGGGTGAGCGTGGATGGTGTAAGGGTGAGCGTGGATGTTGCAGGAGTTAGCATGGATTTTGTATGAGAGAGCGTGGATGTTGTAGGGGTGAGTGTGGATGGTGAAGGGGTGAGCGTGGATGTTGCCGGAGTGAGCGTGGGTGTTGTAGGCGTAAACGTGGATGGTGTAGGGGTGAGCGTGGATGGTGTAGGGGTCAGCGTGGACGTTGTAAAGGTGAGCATGGATGATGTAGGAGTGAGCGTAGATGGTGTAGGGGGTGAGCGTGGAGGTTGTAAATGTGAGCGTGGAGGTTGTAAAGGTGAGCGTGGATGGTGTAGGAGTGAGCGTGGATGTTGTAGGGGTGAGAGTGGATGGGGTTGGAGTGGGCGTGGATGTTGTCGGGGTGAGTATGGATGTTGGAGAGGTGAGCGTGGATGGTGTAGGGGTGAGAGTGGATGTTGTATGAGTGAGCATGGACGGTGTAGATCTGAGTGTGGATGGTATAGGGGAAAGCGTGGATCGTGTAGTGGTGAGCGTGGATGGTGTAGGGGTGAGCGTGGATGTTGTAGAGGTGAGCGTGGATGGTGTAGGGGTGAGCGTGGCTATTGTAGGGGTGAGCGTGGATGGCGTAGGTGTGAGCGTGGATGTTGCAGGAGTGAGCGTGGATTTTGTATGAGAGAGCGTGGATGTTTAAGGAGCGAGTATGGTGTAGGGGTGAGCGTGGATGGTGTAGGGGTGAGCGTGGATGTTGCAGGAGTGAACGTGGGTGTTGTAGGAGTAAACGTGGATGGGGTAGGGGTGAGCGTGGATGGTGTAGGGGTCAGCGTGAACGTTGTAAAGGTGAGCATGGATGATATAGGAGTGAGCGTAGATGGTGTAGGGGGTGAGCGTGGATGTTGCAGGGGTGAGCGTGGATATTGCAGGAGTGAGCGTGAATGTTGTAGGCGTGAGCGTGGATGGTGTAGGGGTGAGCGTGGCAATTTTAGGGGTGAGCGTGGATGGTGTAGGGGTGAGCTTGGATGGTGTAGGAGTGAGCGTGGATGGTGTACGGGTGAGCGTGGATGGTGTAGGGGTGAGTGTAGATGGTGTAGGGGGTGAGCGTGGAGGTTGTAAAGGTGAGCGTGGAGGTTGTAAAGGTGAGCGTGGATGGTGTAGGAGTGAGCGTGGATGTTGTAGGGGTGAGAGTGGATGGGGATGGGGTGGGCGTGAATGGTGTGGGGGGTGAGAGTGGATGGTGTCGGGGTGAGAGTGGATGGTGTCGGGGTGAGTATGGAAGGTGTAGAGGTGAGTGTGGATGGTGTAGGGGTGAGAGTGGATGTTGTATGAGTGAGCATGGAAGGTGTAGAGGTGAGTGTGGATGGTATAGGGGAAAGCATGGATGGTGTAGTGGTGAGCGTGGATGGTGTAGGGGTGAGAGTGGATTTGGTGGGGGTGAGCGTGGATGTGGTAGGGGTGAGCGTGGAAGGTGTAGGGGTGAGCGTGGATGGTGTAGGAGTGAGCGTGGATGGTGTAGGGGTGAGCGTGGGTGGTGTAGGGGTGAGCGTGGATGGTGTAGGGGTGAGCGTGGATGGTGTAGGAGTGAGCGTGGACATTGTAAAGGTGAGCGTGGACGGTGTAGGGGTGAGCGTGGACGTTGTAGGGGTGAACGTAGATGTTGTAGGGGTGAGCGGCGATGTTGTAGGGGTGAGGGTGGATGTTGTAGCGGTGAGCGTGGATGGTGTTGGGGTGAGGGTGGATGTTGTAGGGGTGAGCGTGGATGTTGTAGGGGTGAGCGTGGATGGTGTAAGGGTGAGCGTGGATGTTGCAGGAGTTAGCATGGATTTTGTATGAGAGAGCGTGGATGTTGTAGAGGTGAGTGTGGATGGTGAAGGGGTGAGCGTGGATGTTGCCGGAGTAAGCGTGGGTGTTGTAGGCGTAAACGTGGATGGTGTAGGGGTGAGCGTGGATGGTGTAGGGGTGAGCGTGGACGTTGCAAAGGTGAGCATTGATGATGTAGGAGTGAGTGTAGATGGTGTAGGGGGTGAGCGTGGATGTTGCAGGGGTGAGCGTGGATATTGCAGGAGTGAGCGTGAATGTTGTAGGCGTGAGCGTGGATGGTGTAGGGGTGAGCGTGGCTATTTTAGGGGTGAGCGTGGATGGTGTAAGGGTGAGCTTGGATGGTGTAGGAGTGAGCGTGGATGGTGTAGGGGTGAGCGTGGATGGTGTAGGGGTGAGTGTAGATGGTGTAGGGGGTGAGCGTGGAGGTTGTAAAGGTGAGCGTGGAGGTTGTAAAGGTGAGCGTGGATGGTGTAGGAGTGAGCGTGGATGTTGTAGGGGTGAGAGTGGATGGGGATGGGGTGGGCGTGGATGGTGTGGGGGGTGAGAGTGGATGGTGTCGGGGTGAGAGTGGATGGTGTCGGGGTGAGTATGGATGTAGGAGAGGTGAGCGTGGATGGTGTAGGGGTGAGCGTGGATGGTGTAGGGGTGAGCGTGGATGTTGCAGGAGTGAGCGTGGATGTTGTAGGAGTGAGCGTGGATGGTGTAGGGGTGAGCGTGGATGTTGTAGGAGTGAGAGTGGATGTTGTAGGGGTGGGCGTGGATGGTGTAGGGGTGAGAGTGGATGTTGTAAAGGTGAGGGTGGATGGTGTAGGGGTGAGCGTGGATGTTGTAGAAGTGAGCGTAGATGGTGTAGGAGTGAGGGTGGATGTTGTAGCGGTGAGAGTGGATGGTGTTGGGGTGAGGGTGGATGTTGTAGGGGTGAGCGTGGATGTTGTCGGGGTGAGGGTGGATGGTGTAGAGGTGAGTGTGGATGTTGTAGAGGTGAGCGTGGATGGTGTAGGGGTGAGCGTGGCTATTGTAGGGGTGAACGTGGATGGTGTAGGGGTGGGCTTGGATGGTGAAGGTGTGAGCGTGGCTGGTGTAGGAGTGAGCGTGGATGGTGTAGGAATGAGCGTGGATGGTGTAGAGGTGAGCGTGGATGTTGTAGGGGTGAGAGTGGATGTTGTATGAGTGAGCATGGACGGTGTAGATGTGAGTGTGGATGGTATAGGGGAAAGCGTGGATGGTCTAGTGGCGAGCGTGGATGGTCTAGTGGTGAGCGTGGATGGTGTAGGGGTGAGCGTGGATGTTGTAGAGGTGAGCGTGGATGGTGTAGGGGTGAGCGTGGATGTTGTATGAGTGAGCATGGACGTTGTAGATGTGAGTGTAGATGGTATAGGGGAAAGCGTGGATGGTGTAGTGGTGAGTGTGGATGGTGTAGGGGTGAGCGTGGATGTTGTAGGGGTGAGCGTGGCTATTGTAGGGGTGAGCGTTGATGGTGTAGGGGTGAGAGTGGATGTTGCAGGAGTGAGCGTGGGTGTTGTAGGAGTAAACGTGGATGGTGTAGGGGTGAGCGTGGATGGTGTAGGGGTGAGCGTGGACGTTGTAAACGTGAGCATGGATGATGTAGGAGTGAGTGTAGATGGTGTAGGGGGTGAGCGTGGAGGTTGTAAAGGTGAGCATGGATGGTGTAGGAGTGAGCGTGGATGTTGTAGGGGTGAGAGTGAATGGGGTTGGGGTGGGCGTGGATGGTGTTGGGGTGAGTATGGATGTTGGCGAGGTGAGCATTGATGTTGCAGGTGTGAGCATGGATGTTGCAGGAGTGAGCGTGAATGTTGTAGGGGTGAGAGTGGATGTTGTAAAGGTGAGCGAGGATGGTGTAGGGGTGATAGTGGATGTTGTATGAGTGAGCATGGAAGGTGTAGAGGTGAGTGTGGATGGTATAGGGGAAAGCATGGATGGTGTAGTGGTGAGCGTGGATGGTGTAGGGGTGAGAGTGGATTTGGTGGGGGTGAGCGTGGATGTGGTAGGGGTGAGCGTGGAAGGTGTAGGGGTGAGCGTGGATGGTGTAGGAGTGAGCGTGGATGGTGTAGGGGTGAGCGTGGGTGGTGTAGGGGTGAGCGTGGATGGTGTAGGGGTGAGAGTGGATTTGGTGGGGGTGAGCGTGGATGTGGTAGGGGTGAGCGTGGAAGGTGTAGGGGTGAGCGTGGATGGTGTAGGAGTGAGCGTGGATGGTGTAGGGGTGAGCGTGGGTGGTGTAGGGGTGAGCGTGGATGGTGTAGGGGTGAGCGTGGATGGTGTAGGAGTGAGCGTGGATGGTGTAAGGGTGAGCGTGGATGTTGCAGGAGTTAGCATGGATTTTGTATGAGAGAGCGTGGATGTTGCCGGAGTGAGCGTGGGTGTTGTAGGCGTAAACGTGGATGGTGTAGGGGTGAGCGTGGATGGTGTAGGGGTCAGCGTGGACGTTGTAAAGGTGAGCATGGATGATGTAGGAGTGAGCGTAGATGGTGTAGGGGGTGAGCGTGGAGGTTGTAAATGTGAGCGTGGAGGTTGTAAAGGTGAGCGTGGATGGTGTAGGAGTGAGCGTGGATGTTGTAGGGGTGAGAGTGGATGGGGTTGGAGTGGGCGTGGATGTTGTCGGGGTGAGTATGGATGTTGGAGAGGTGAGCGTGGATGGTGTAGGGGTGAGAATGGATGTTGTATGAGTGAGCATGGACGGTGTAGATCTGAGTGTGGATGGTATAGGGGAAAGCGTGGATCGTGTAGTGGTGAGCGTGGATGGTGTAGGGGTGAGCGTGGATGTTGTAGAGGTGAGCGTGGATGGTGTAGGGGTGAGCATGGCTATTGTAGGGGTGAGCGTGGATGGCGTAGGTGTGAGCGTGGATGTTGCAGGAGTGAGCGTGGATTTTGTATGAGAGAGCGTGGATGTTTAAGGAGCGAGTATGGTGTAGGGGTGAGCGTGGATGGTGTAGGGGTGAGCGTGGATGTTGCAGGAGTGAACGTGGGTGTTGTAGGAGTAAACGTGGATGGGGTAGGGGTGAGCGTGGATGGTGTAGGGGTCAGCGTGAACGTTGTAAAGGTGAGCATGGATGATGTAGGAGTGAGCGTAGATGGTGTAGGGGGTGAGCGTGGATGTTGCAGGGGTGAGCGTGGATATTGCAGGAGTGAGCGTGAATGTTGTAGGCGTGAGCGTGGATGGTGTAGGGGTGAGCGTGGCTATTTTAGGGGTGAGCGTGGATGGTGTAGGGGTGAGCTTGGATGGTGTAGGAGTGAGCGTGGATGGTGTACGGGTGAGCGTGGATGGTGTAGGGGTGAGTGTAGATGGTGTAGGGGGTGAGCGTGGAGGTTGTAAAGGTGAGCGTGGAGGTTGTAAAGGTGAGCGTGGATGGTGTAGGAGTGAGCGTGGATGTTGTAGGGGTGAAAGTGGATGGGGATGGGGTGGGCGTGGATGGTGTGGGGGGTGAGAGTGGATGGTGTCGGGGTGAGAGTGGATGGTGTCGGGGTGAGTATGGATGTAGGAGAGGTGAGCGTGGATGGTGTAGGGGTGAGCGTGGATGGTGTAGGGGTGAGCGTGGATGTTGCAGGAGTGAGTGTGGATGGTGTAGGGGTGAGAGTGGATGTTGTAAAGGTGAGCGTGGATGGTGTAGGGGTGAGAGTGGATGTTGTATGAGTGAGCATGGACGGTGTAGATGTGAGTGTGGATGGTATAGGGGAAAGCGTGGATGGTGTAGTGGTGAGCGTGGATGGTGTAGGGGTGAGCGTGGATGTTGTAGAGGCGAGCGTGGATGGTGTAAGGGTGAGCGTGGCTATTGTAGGGGTGAGCGTGGATGGTGTAGGGGTGAGCGTGGATGTTGCAGGAGTGAGCGTGGATTTTGTATGAGAGAGCGTGGATGTTGCAGGAGTGAGCGTGGCTGTTGTAGGAGTAAACGTGGATGGTGTAGGGGTGAGTGTGGATGGTGTAGGGGTGAGCGTGGATGTTGTAAAGGTGAGCATGGATGATGTAGGAGTGAGCGTAGATGGTTAGGGGGTGAGCGTGGATGTTGCAGGGGTGAGCGTGGATATTGCAGGAGTGAGCGTGAATGTTGTAGGGGTGAGCGTGGATGGTGTAGGGGTGAGCGTGGCTATTGTAGGGGTGAGCGTGGATGGTGTAGCGGTGAGCTTGGATGGTGTAGGAGTGAGCGTGGACGTTGTAAAGGTGAGCATGGATGATGTAGGAGTGAGCGTAGATGGTGTAGGGGGTGAGCGTGGGGGTTGTAAAGGTGAGCATGGATGGTGTAGGAGTGAGCGTGGATGTTGTAGGGGTGAGAGTGAATGGGGTTGGGTTGAGCGTGGATGGTGTTAGGGTGAGTGTGGATGTTGGCGAGGTGAGCGTGGATGTTGCAGGAGTGAGCGTGGGTGTTGTAGGAGTAAACGTGGATGGTGTAGGGGTGAGCGTGGATGGTGTAGGGGTGAGCATGGACTTTGTAAAGGTGAGCATGGATGGTGTAGGAGTGAGCGTGGACGTTCTGGGGGTTAGAGTGGATGGGGTTGGGGTGGGCGTGGATGGTGTTGGGGTGAGAGTGGATGGTGTCGGGGTGAGTATGGATGTTGGAGAGGCGAGCGTGGATGGTGTAGGGGTGAGAGTGGATGTTGTAAAGGTGAGGGTGGATGGTGTAGGGGTGAGCGTGGATGTTGTAGAAGTGAGCGTAGATGGTGTAGAAGTGAGGGTGGATGTTGTAGCGGTGAGCGTGGATGGTGTTGGGGTGAGGGTGGATGTTGTAGGGGTGAGCGTGGATGTTGTCGGGGTGAGGGTGGATGGTGTAGAGGTGAGTGTGGATGTTGTAGAGGTGAGCGTGGATGGTGTAGGGGTGAGCGTGGCTATTGTAGGGGTGAGCGTGGATGGTGTAGGGGTGAGCGTGGATGTTGCAGGAGTGAGCATGGATTTTGTATGAGAGAGCGTGGATGTTGAAGGCGTGAGTGTGGTTGGTGTAGGGGTGAGCGTGGATGTTGCCGGAGTGAGCGTGGGTGTTGTAGGAGAAAACGTGGATGGTGTAGGGGTGAGCGTGGATGGTGTAGGGGTGAGCGTGGACATTGTAAAGGTGAGCATGGATGATGTAGGAGTGAGCGTAGATGGTGTAGGGGGTGAGTGTGGAGGTTGTAAAGGTGAGCGTGGAGGTTGTAAAGGTGAGCGTGGATGGTGTAGGAGTGAGCGTGGATGTTGTAGGGGTGAGAGTGGATGGGGTTGGAGTGGGCGTGGATGGTGTCGGGGTGAGTATGGATGTGGAGAGGTGAGCGTGGATGGTGTAGGGGTGAGAGTGGATGTTGTATGAGTGAGCATGGACGGTGTAGATGTGAGTGTGGATGGTATAGGGGAAAGCGTGGATGGTGTAGTGGTGAGCGTGGCTATTGTAGGGGTGAGCGTGGATGGTGTAGGTGTGAGCGTGGATGGTGTAGGGGTGAGCGTGGATGTTGCAGGAGTGAGCGTGGATTTTGTATGAGAGAGCGTGGATGTTTAAGGGGTGAGTGTGGATGGTGTAGGGGTGAGCGTGGATGGTGTAGGGGTGAGCGTGGATGTTGCAGGAGTGAGCGTGGATTTTGTATGAGAGAGCGTGGATGTTGCAGGAGTGAGCGTGGGTGTTGTAGGAGTAAACGTGGATGGTGTAGGGGTGAGCGTGGATGGTGTAGGGGTGAGCGTGGACGTTGTAAAGGTGAGCATGGATGATGTAGGAGTGAGTGTAGATGGTTAGGGGGTGAGCGTGGATGTTGCAGGGGTGAGCGTGGATATTGCAGGAGTGAGCGTGAATGTTGTAGGGGTGAGCATGGATGGTGTAGGGGTGAGCATGGCTATTGTAGGGGTGAGCGTGGATGGTGTAGGGGTGAGCTTGGATGGTGTAGGAGTGAGCGTGGACGTTGTAAAGGTGAGCATGGATGATGTAGGAGTGAGCGTAGATGGTGTAGGGGGTGAGCGTGGGGGTTGTAAAGGTGAGCATGGATGGTGTAGGAGTGAGCGTGGATGTTGTAGGGGTGAGAGTGAATGGGGTTGGGGTGAGCGTGGATGGTGTTAGGGTGAGTGTGGATGTTGGCGAGGTGAGCGTGGATGTTGCAGGAGTGAGCGTGGGTGTTGTAGGAGTAAACGTGGATGGTGTAGGGGTGAGCGTGGATGGTGTAGGGGTGAGCATTGACTTTGTAAAGGTGAGCATGGATGGTGTAGGAGTGAGCGTGGATGTTGTAGGGGTTAGAGTGGATGGGTTTGGGGTGGGCGTGGATGGTGTTGGGGTGAGAGTGGATGGTGTCGGGGTGAGTATGGATGTTGGAGAGGCGAGCGTGGATGGTGTAGGGGTGAGAGTGGATGTTGTAAAGGTGAGGGTGGATGGTGTAGGGGTGAGCGTGGATGTTGTAGAAGTGAGCGTAGATGGTGTAGGAATGAGGGTGGATGTTGTAGCGGTGAGCGTGGATGGTGTTGGGGTGAGAGTGGATGTTGTAGGGGTGAGCGTGGATGTTGTCGGGGTGAGGGTGGATGGTGTAGAGGTGAGTGTGGATGTTGTAGAGGTGAGCGTGGATGGTGTAGGGGTGAGCGTGGCTATTGTAGGGGTGAGCGTGGATGGTGTAGGGGTGAGCGTGGATGTTGCAGGAGTGAGCATGGATTTTGTATGAGAGAGCGCGGATGTTGAAGGGGTGAGTGTGGTTGGTGTAGGGGTGAGCGTGGATGTTGCCGGAGTGAGCGTGGGTGTTGTAGGAGAAAACGTGGATGGTGTAGGGGTGAGCGTGGATGGTGTAGGGGTGAGCGTGGACGTTGTAAAGGTGAGCATGGATGATGTAGGAGTGAGCGTAGATGGTGTAGGGGGTGAGCGTGGAGGATGTAAAGGTGAGCGTGGAGGTTGTAAAGGTGAGCGTCGATGGTGTAGGAGTGAGCGTGGATGTTGTAGGGGTGAGAGTGGATGGGGTTGGAGTGGTCGTGGATGGTGTCGGGGTGAGTATGGATGTGGAGAGGTGAGCGTGGCTATTGTAGGGGTGAGCGTGGATGGTGTAGGTGTGAGAGTGGATGGTGTAGGGGTGAGCGTGAATGTTGCAGGAGTGAGCGTGGATTTTGTATGAGAGAGCGTGGATGTTTAAGGGGTGAGCGTGGATGGTGTAGGGGTGAGCGTGGATGTTGCAGGAGTGAGCGTGGATTTTGTATGAGAGAGCGTGGATGTTGCAGGAGTGAGCGTGGGTGTTGTAGGAGTAAACGTGGATGGTGTAGGGGTGAGTGTGGATGGTGTAGGGGTGAGCGCTGGACGTTGTAAAGGTGAGCATGGATGATGTAGGAGTGAGCGTAGATGGTTAGGGGGTGAGCGTGGATGTTGCAGGGGTGAGCGTGGATATTGCAGGAGTGAGCGTGAATGTTGTAGGGGTGAGCGTGGATGGTGTAGGGGTGAGCGTGGCTATTGTAGGGGTGAGCGTGGATGGTGTAGGGGTGAGCTTGGATGGTGTAGGAGTGAGCGTGGACGTTGTAAAGGTGAGCATGGATGATGCAGGAGTGAGCGTAGATGGTGTAGGGGGTGAGCGTGGGGGTTGTAAAGGTGAGCATGGATGGTGTAAGAGTGAGCGTGGATGTTGTAGGGGTGAGAGTGAATGGGGTTGGGGTGAGCGTGGATGGTGTTAGGGTGAGTGTGGATGTTGGCGAGGTGAGCGTGGATGTTGCAGGAGTGAGCGTGGGTGTTGTAGGAGTAAACGTGGATGGTGTAGGGGTGAGCGTGGATGGTGTAGGGGTGAGCATTGACTTTGTAAAGGTGAGCATGGATGGTGTAGGAGTGAGCGTGGATGTTGTAGGGGTTAGAGTGGATGGGGTTGGGGTGGGCGTGGATGGTGTTGGGGTGAGAGTGGATGGTGTCGGGGTGAGTATGGATGTTGGAGAGGCGAGCGTGGATGGTGTAGGGGTGAGAGTGGATGTTGTAAAGGTGAGGGTGGATGGTGTAGGGGTGAGCGTGGATGTTGTAGAAGTGAGCGTAGATGGTGTAGGAGTGAGGGTGGATGTTGTAGCGGTGAGCGTGGATGGTGTAGGAGTGAGCGTGGATGTTGTAGGGGTGAGAGTGGATGGGGTTGGAGTGGTCGTGGATGGTGTCGGGGTGAGTATGGATGTGGAGAGGTGAGCGTGGCTATTGTAGGGGTGAGCGTGGATGGTGTAGGTGTGAGAGTGGATGGTGTAGGGGTGAGCGTGAATGTTGCAGGAGTGAGCGTGGATTTTGTATGAGAGAGCGTGGATGTTTAAGGGGTGAGCGTGGATGGTGTAGGGGTGAGCGTGGATGTTGCAGGAGTGAGCGTGGATTTTGTATGAGAGAGCGTGGATGTTGCAGGAGTGAGCGTGGGTGTTGTAGGAGTAAACGTGGATGGTGTAGGGGTGAGTGTGGATGGTGTAGGGGTGAGCGCTGGACGTTGTAAAGGTGAGCATGGATGATGTAGGAGTGAGCGTAGATGGTTAGGGGGTGAGCGTGGATGTTGCAGGGGTGAGCGTGGATATTGCAGGAGTGAGCGTGAATGTTGTAGGGGTGAGCGTGGATGGTGTAGGGGTGAGCGTGGCTATTGTAGGGGTGAGCGTGGATGGTGTAGGGGTGAGCTTGGATGGTGTAGGAGTGAGCGTGGACGTTGTAAAGGTGAGCATGGATGATGCAGGAGTGAGCGTAGATGGTGTAGGGGGTGAGCGTGGGGGTTGTAAAGGTGAGCATGGATGGTGTAGGAGTGAGCGTGGATGTTGTAGGGGTGAGAGTGAATGGGGTTGGGGTGAGCGTGGATGGTGTTAGGGTGAGTGTGGATGTTGGCGAGGTGAGCGTGGATGTTGCAGGAGTGAGCGTGGGTGTTGTAGGAGTAAACGTGGATGGTGTAGGGGTGAGCGTGGATGGTGTAGGGGTGAGCATTGACTTTGTAAAGGTGAGCATGGATGGTGTAGGAGTGAGCGTGGATGTTGTAGGGGTTAGAGTGGATGGGGTTGGGGTGGGCGTGGATGGTGTTGGGGTGAGAGTGGATGGTGTCGGGGTGAGTATGGATGTTGGAGAGGCGAGCGTGGATGGTGTAGGGGTGAGAGTGGATGTTGTAAAGGTGAGGGTGGATGGTGTAGGGGTGAGCGTGGATGTTGTAGAAGTGAGCGTAGATGGTGTAGGAGTGAGGGTGGATGTTGTAGCGGTGAGCGTGGATGGTGTTGGGGTGAGGGTGGATGTTGTAGGGGTGAGCGTGGATGTTGTCGGGGTGAGGGTGGATGGTGTAGAGGTGAGTGTGGATGTTGTAGAGGTGAGCGTGGATGGTGTAGGGGTGAGCGTGGCTATTGTAAGGGTGAGCGTGGATGGTGTAGGGGTGAGCGTGGATGTTGCAGGAGTGAGCATGGATTTTGTATGAGAGAGCGTGGATGTTGAAGGGGTGAGTGTGGTTGGTGTAGGGGTGAGCGTGGATGTTGCCGGAGTGAGCGTGGGTGTTGTAGGAGAAAACGTGGATGGTGTAGGGGTGAGCGTGGATGGTGTAGCGGTGAGCGTGGACGTTGTAAAGGTGAGCATGGATGATGTAGGAGTGAGCGTAGATGGTGTAGGGGGTGAGTGTGGAGGTTGTAAAGGTGAGCGTGGAGGTTGTAAAGGTGAGCGTGGATGGTGTAGGAGTGAGCGTGGATGTTGTAGGGGTGAGAGTGGATGGGGTTGGAGTGGGCATGGATGGTGTCGGGGCGAGTATGGATGTTGGCGAGGTGAGCATTGATGTTGCAGGTGTGAGCGTGGATGTTGCAGGAGTGAGCGTGAATGTTGTAGGGGTGAGAGTGGATGTTGTAAAGGTGAGCGTGGATGGTGTAGGGGTGAGAGTGGATGTTGTATGAGTGAGCATGGAAGGTGTAGAGGTGAGTGTGGATGGTATAGGGGAAAGCATGGATGGTGTAGTGGTGAGCGTGGATGGTGTAGGGGTGAGAGTGGATTTGGTGGGGGTGAGCGTGGATGTGGTAGGGGTGAGCGTGGAAGGTGTAGGGGTGAGCGTGGATGGTGTAGGAGTGAGCGTGGATGGTGTAGGGGTGAGCGTGGGTGGTGTAGGGGTGAGCGTGGATGGTGTAGGGGTGAGCGTGGATGGTGTAGGAGTGAGCGTGGACATTGTAAAGGTGAGCGTGGACGGTGTAGGGGTGAGCGTGGACGTTGTAGGGGTGAACGTAGATGTTGTAGGGGTGAGCGGGGATGTTGTAGGGGTGAGGGTGGATGTTGTAGCGGTGAGCGTGGATGGTGTTGGGGTGAGGGTGGATGTTGTAGGGGTGAGCGTGGATGTTGTAGGGGTGAGCGTGGATGGTGTAAGGGTGAGCGTGGATGTTGCAGGAGTTAGCATGGATTTTGTATGAGAGAGCGTGGATGTTGTAGGGGTGAGTGTGGATGGTGAAGGGGTGAGCGTGGATGTTGCCGGAGTGAGCGTGGGTGTTGTAGGCGTAAACGTGGATGGTGTAGGGCTGAGCGTGGATGGTGTAGGGGTCAGCGTGGACGTTGTAAAGGTGAGCATGGATGATGTAGGAGTGAGCGTAGATGGTGTAGGGGGTGAGCGTGGAGGTTGTAAATGTGAGCGTGGAGGTTGTAAAGGTGAGCGTGGATGGTGTAGGAGTGAGCGTGGATGTTGTAAGGGTGAGAGTGGATGGGGTTGGAGTGGGCGTGGATGTTGTCAGGGTGAGTATGGATGTTGGAGAGGTGAGCGTGGATGGTGTAGGGGTGAGAGTGGATGTTGTATGAGTGAGCATGGACGGTGTAGATGTGAGTGTGGATGGTATAGGGGAAAGCGTGGATGGTGTAGTGGTGAGCGTGGATGGTGTAGGGGTGAGCGTGGATGTTGTAGAGGTGAGCGTGGATGGTGTAGGGGTGAGCGTGGCTATTGTAGGGGTGAGCGTGGATGGCGTAGGTGTGAGCGTGGATGTTGCAGGAGTGAGCGTGGATTTTGTATGAGAGAGCGTGGATGTTTAAGGAGCGAGTATGGTGTAGGGGTGAGCGTGGATGGTGTAGGGGTGAGCGTGGATGGTGTAGGAGTGAGCGTGGATGGTGTAGGGGTGAGCGTGGGTGGTGTAGGGGTGAGCGTGGCTATTGTAGGGGTGAGCGTGGATGGCGTAGGTGTGAGCGTGGATGTTGCAGGAGTGAGCGTGGATTTTGTATGAGAGAGCGTGGATGTTTAAGGAGCGAGTATGGTGTAGGGGTGAGCGTGGATGGTGTAGGGGTGAGCGTGGATGGTGTAGGAGTGAGCGTGGATGGTGTAGGGGTGAGCGTGGGTGGTGTAGGGGTGAGCGTGGATGGTGTAGGGGTGAGCGTGGATGGTGTAGGAGTGAGCGTGGACATTGTAAAGGTGAGCGTGGACGGTGTAGGGGTGAGCGTGGACGTTGTAGGGGTGAACGTAGATGTTGTAGGGGTGAGCGGGGATGTTGTAGGGGTGAGGGTGGATGTTGTAGCGGTGAGCGTGGATGGTGTTGGGGTGAGGGTGGATGTTGTAGGGGTGAGCGTGGATGTTGTAGGGGTGAGCGTGGATGGTGTAAGGGTGAGCGTGGATGTTGCAGGAGTTAGCATGGATTTTGTATGAGAGAGCGTGGATGTTGTAGGGGTGAGTGTGGATGGTGAAGGGGTGAGCGTGGATGTTGCCGGAGTGAGCGTGGGTGTTGTAGGCGTAAACGTGGATGGTGTAGGGCTGAGCGTGGATGGTGTAGGGGTCAGCGTGGACGTTGTAAAGGTGAGCATGGATGATGTAGGAGTGAGCGTAGATGGTGTAGGGGGTGAGCGTGGAGGTTGTAAATGTGAGCGTGGAGGTTGTAAAGGTGAGCGTGGATGGTGTAGGAATGAGCGTGGATGTTGTAGGGGTGAGAGTGGATGGGGTTGGAGTGGGCGTGGATGTTGTCAGGGTGAGTATGGATGTTGGAGAGGTGAGCGTGGATGGTGTAGGGGTGAGAGTGGATGTTGTATGAGTGAGCATGGACGGTGTAGATGTGAGTGTGGATGGTATAGGGGAAAGCGTGGATGGTGTAGTGGTGAGCGTGGATGGTGTAGGGGTGAGCGTGGATGTTGTAGAGGTGAGCGTGGATGGTGTAGGGGTGAGCGTGGCTATTGTAGGGGTGAGCGTGGATGGCGTAGGTGTGAGCGTGGATGTTGCAGGAGTGAGCGTGGATTTTGTATGAGAGAGCGTGGATGTTTAAGGAGCGAGTATGGTGTAGGGGTGAGCGTGGATGGTGTAGGGGTGAGCGTGGATGGTGTAGGAGTGAGCGTGGATGGTGTAGGGGTGAGCGTGGGTGGTGTAGGGGTGAGCGTGGATGGTGTAGGGGTGAGCGTGGATGGTGTAGGAGTGAGCGTGGACATTGTAAAGGTGAGCGTGGACGGTGTAGGGGTGAGCGTGGACGTTGTAGGGGTGAACGTAGATGTTGTAGGGGTGAGCGGGGATGTTGTAGGGGTGAGGGTGGATGTTGTAGCGGTGAGCGTGGATGGTGTTGGGGTGAGGGTGGATGTTGTAGGGGTGAGCGTGGATATTGCAGGAGTGAGCGTGAATGTTGTAGGCGTGAGCGTGGATGGTGTAGGGGTGAGCGTGGATGTTGCAGGGGTGAGCGTGGATATTGCAGGAGTGAGCGTGAATGTTGTAGGCGTGAGCGTGGATGGTGTAGGGGTGAGCGTGGCTATATTAGGTGTGAGCGTGGATGGTGTAAGGGTGAGCTTGGATGGTGTAGGAGTGAGCTTGGATGGTGTAGGGGTGAGCGTGGATGGTGTAGGGGTGAGTGTAGATGGTGTAGGGGGTGAGCGTGGAGGTTGTAAAGGTGAGCGTGGAGGTTGTAAAGGTGAGCGTGGATGGTGTAGGAGTGAGCGTGGATGTTGTAGGAGTGAGAGTGGATGGGGATGGGGTGGGCGTGGATGGTGTGGGGGGTGAGAGTGGATGGTGTCGGGGTGAGAGTGGATGGTGTCGGGGTGAGTATGGATGTAGGAGAGGTGAGCGTGGATGGTGTAGGGGTGAGCGTGGATGGTGTAGGGGTGAGCGTGGATGTTGCAGGAGTGAGCGTGGATGTTGTAGGAGTGAGCGTGGATGGTGTAGGGGTGAGCGTGGATGTTGTAGGAGTGAGAGTGGATGTTGTAGGGGTGGGCGTGGATGGTGTAGGGGTGAGAGTGGATGTTGTAAAGGTGAGGGTGGATGGTGTAGGGGTGAGCGTGGATGTTGTAGAAGTGAGCATAGATGGTGTAGGAGTGAGGGTGGATGTTGTAGCGGTGAGAGTGGATGGTGTTGGGGTGAGGGTGGATGTTGTAGGGGTGAGCGTGGATGTTGTCGGGGTGAGGGTGGATGGTGTAGAGGTGAGTGTGGATGTTGTAGAGGTGAGCGTGGATGGTGTAGGGGTGAGCGTGGCTATTGTAGGGGTGAACGTGGATGGTGTAGGGGTGGGCTTGGATGGTGAAGGTGTGAGCGTGGCTGGTGTAGGAGTGAGCGTGGCTGGTGTAGGAATGAGCGTGGATGGTGTAGGGGTGAGCGTGGATGTTGTAGGGGTGAGAGTGGATGTTGTATGAGTGAGCATGGACGGTGTAGATGTGAGTGTGGATGGTATAGGGGAAAGCGTGGATGGTCTAGTGGCGAGCATGGATGGTCTAGTGGTGAGCGTGGATGGTGTAGGGGTGAGCGTGGATGTTGTAGAGGTGAGCGTGGATGGTGTAGGGGTGAGCGTGGATGTTGTATGAGTGAGCATGGACGTTGTAGATGTGAGTGTAGATGGTATAGGGGAAAGCGTGGATGGTGTAGTGGTGAGTGTGGATGGTGTAGGGGTGAGCGTGGATGTTGTAGGGGTGAGCGTGGCTATTGTAGGGGTGAGCGTTGATGGTGTAGGGGTGAGCGTGGATGTTGCAGGAGTGAGCGTGGGTGTTGTAGGAGTAAACGTGGATGGTGTAGGGGTGAGCGTGGATGGTGTAGGGGTGAGCGTGGACGTTGTAAACGTGAGCATGGATGATGTAGGAGTGAGTGTAGATGGTGTAGGGGGTGAGCGTGGAGGTTGTAAAGGTGAGCATGGATGGTGTAGGAGTGAGCGTGGATGTTGTAGGGGTGAGAGTGAATGGGGTTGGGGTGGGCGTGGATGGTGTTGGGGTGAGTATGGATGTTGGCGAGGTGAGCATTGATGTTGCAGGTGTGAGCGTGGATGTTGCAGGAGTGAGCGTGAATGTTGTAGGGGTGAGAGTGGATGTTGTAAAGGTGAGCGTGGATGGTGTAGGGGTGAGAGTGGATGTTGTATGAGTGAGCATGGAAGGTGTAGAGGTGAGTGTGGATGGTATAGGGGAAAGCATGGATGGTGTAGTGGTGAGCGTGGATGGTGTAGGGGTGAGAGTGGATTTGGTGGGGGTGAGCGTGGATGTGGTAGGGGTGAGCGTGGAAGGTGTAGGGGTGAGCGTGGATGGTGTAGGAGTGAGCGTGGATGGTGTAGGGGTGAGCGTGGGTGGTGTAGGGGTGAGCGTGGATGGTGTAGGGGTGAGCGTGGATGGTGTAGGAGTGAGCGTGGACATTGTAAAGGTGAGCGTGGACGGTGTAGGGGTGAGCGTGGACGTTGTAGGGGTGAACGTAGATGTTGTAGGGGTGAGCGGGGATGTTGTAGGGGTGAGGGTGGATGTTGTAGCGGTGAGCGTGGATGGTGTTGGGGTGAGGGTGTATGTTGTAGGGGTGAGCGTGGATGTTGTAGGGGTGAGCGTGGATGGTGTAAGGGTGAGCGTGGATGTTGCAGGAGTTAGCATGGATTTTGTATGAGAGAGCGTGGATGTTGTAGAGGTGAGTGTGGATGGTGAAGGGGTGAGCGTGGATGTTGCCGGAGTGAGCGTGGGTGTTGTAGGCGTAAACGTGGATGGTGTAGGGGTGAGCGTGGATGGTGTAGGGGTGAGCGTGGACGTTGCAAAGGTGAGCATTGATGATGTAGGATTGAGCGTAGATGGTGTAGGGGGTGAGCGTGGATGTTGCAGGGGTGAGCGTGGATATTGCAGGAGTGAGCGTGAATGTTGTAGGCGTGAGCGTGGATGGTGTAGGGGTGAGCGTGGCTATTTTAGGGGTGAGCGTGGATGGTGTAAGGGTGAGCTTGGATGGTGTAGGAGTGAGCGTGGATGGTGTAGGGGTGAGCGTGGATGGTGTAGTGGTGAGTGTAGATGGTGTAGGGGGTGAGCGTGGAGGTTGTAAAGGTGAGCGTGGAGGTTGTAAAGGTGAGCGTGGATGGTGTAGGAGTGAGCGTGGATGTTGTAGGGGTGAGAGTGGATGGGGATGGGGTGGGCGTGGATGGTGTGGGGGGTGAGAGTGGATGGTGTCGGGGTGAGAGTGGATGGTGTCGGGGTGAGTATGGATGTAGGAGAGGTGAGCGTGGATGGTGTAGGGGTGAGCGTGGATGGTGTAGGGGTGAGCGTGGATGTTGCAGGAGTGAGCGTGGATGTTGTAGGAGTGAGCGTGGATGGTGTAGGGGTGAGCGTGGATGTTGTAGGAGTGAGAGTGGATGTTGTAGGGGTGGGCGTGGATGGTGTAGGGGTGAGAGTGGATGTTGTAAAGGTGAGGGTGGATGGTGTAGGGGTGAGCGTGGATGTTGTAGAAGTGAGCGTAGATGGTGTAGGAGTGAGGGTGGATGTTGTAGCGGTGAGAGTGGATGGTGTTGGGGTGAGGGTGGATGTTGTAGGGGTGAGCGTGGATGTTGTCGGGGTGAGGGTGGATGGTGTAGAGGTGAGTGTGGATGTTGTAGAGGTGAGCGTGGATGGTGTAGGGGTGAGCGTGGCTATTGTAGGGGTGAACGTGGATGGTGTAGGGGTGGGCTTGGATGGTGAAGGTGTGAGCGTGGCTGGTGTAGGAGTGAGCGTGGATGGTGTAGGAATGAGCGTGGATGGTGTAGGGGTGAGCGTGGATGTTGTAGGGGTGAGAGTGGATGTTGTATGAGTGAGCATGGACGGTGTAGATGTGAGTGTGGATGGTATAGGGGAAAGCGTGGATGGTCTAGTGGCGAGCGTGGATGGTCTAGTGGTGAGCGTGGATGGTGTAGGGGTGAGCGTGGATGTTGTAGAGGTGAGCGTGGATGGTGTAGGGGTGAGCGTGGATGTTGTATGAGTGAGCATGGACGTTGTAGATGTGAGTGTAGATGGTATAGGGGAAAGCGTGGATGGTGTAGTGGTGAGTGTGGATGGTGTAGGGGTGAGCGTGGATGTTGTAGGGGTGAGCGTGGCTATTGTAGGGGTGAGCGTTGATGGTGTAGGGGTGAGCGTGGATGTTGCAGGAGTGAGCGTGGGTGTTGTAGGAGTAAACGTGGATGGTGTAGGGGTGAGCGTGGATGGTGTAGGGGTGAGCGTGGACGTTGTAAACGTGAGCATGGATGATGTAGGAGTGAGTGTAGATGGTGTAGGGGGTGAGCATGGAGGTTGTAAAGGTGAGCATGGATGGTGTAGGAGTGAGCGTGGATGTTGTAGGGGTGAGAGTGAATGGGGTTGGGGTGGGCGTGGATGGTGTTGGGGTGAGTATGGATGTTGGCGAGGTGAGCATTGATGTTGCAGGTGTGAGCGTGGATGTTGCAGGAGTGAGCGTGAATGTTGTAGGGGTGAGAGTGGATGTTGTAAAGGTGAGCGTGGATGGTGTAGGGGTGAGAATGGATGTTGTATGAGTGAGCATGGAAGGTGTAGAGGTGAGTGTGGATGGTATAGGGGAAAGCATGGATGGTGTAGTGGTGAGCGTGGATGGTGTAGGGGTGAGAGTGGATTTGGTGGGGGTGAGCGTGGATGTGGTAGGGGTGAGCGTGGAAGGTGTAGGGGTGAGCGTGGATGGTGTAGGAGTGAGCGTGGATGGTGTAGGGGTGAGCGTGGGTGGTGTAGGGGTGAGCGTGGATGGTGTAGGGGTGAGCGTGGATGGTGTAGGAGTGAGCGTGGACATTGTAAAGGTGAGCGTGGACGGTGTAGGGGTGAGCGTGGACGTTGTAGGGGTGAACGTAGATGTTGTAGGGGTGAGCGGGGATGTTGTAGGGGTGAGGGTGGATGTTGTAGCGGTGAGCGTGGATGGTGTTGGGGTGAGGGTGGATGTTGTAGGGGTGAGCGTGGATGTTGTAGGGGTGAGCGTGGATGGTGTAAGGGTGAGCGTGGATGTTGCAGGAGTTAGCATGGATTTTGTATGAGAGAGCGTGGATGTTGTAGAGGTGAGTGTGGATGGTGAAGGGGTGAGCGTGGATGTTGCCGGAGTGAGCGTGGGTGTTGTAGGCGTAAACGTGGATGGTGTAGGGGTGAGCGTGGATGGTGTAGGGGTGAGCGTGGACGTTGCAAAGGTGAGCATTGATGATGTAGGATTGAGCGTAGATGGTGTAGGGGGTGAGCGTGGATGTTGCAGGGGTGAGCGTGGATATTGCAGGAGTGAGCGTGAATGTTGTAGGCGTGAGCGTGGATGGTGTAGGGGTGAGCGTGGCTATTTTAGGGGTGAGCGTGGATGGTGTAAGGGTGAGCTTGGATGGTGTAGGAGTGAGCGTGGATGGTGTAGGGGTGAGCGTGGATGGTGTAGTGGTGAGTGTAGATGGTGTAGGGGGTGAGCGTGGAGGTTGTAAAGGTGAGCGTGGAGGTTGTAAAGGTGAGCGTGGATGGTGTAGGAGTGAGCGTGGATGTTGTAGGGGTGAGAGTGGATGGGGATGGGGTGGGCGTGGATGGTGTGGGGGGTGAGAGTGGATGGTGTCGGGGTGAGAGTGGATGGTGTCGGGGTGAGTATGGATGTAGGAGAGGTGAGCGTGGATGGTGTAGGGGTGAGCGTGGATGGTGTAGGGGTGAGCGTGGATGTTGCAGGAGTGAGCGTGGATGTTGTAGGAGTGAGCGTGGATGGTGTAGGGGTGAGCGTGGATGTTGTAGGAGTGAGAGTGGATGTTGTAGGGGTGGGCGTGGATGGTGTAGGGGTGAGAGTGGATGTTGTAAAGGTGAGGGTGGATGGTGTAGGGGTGAGCGTGGATGTTGTAGAAGTGAGCGTAGATGGTGTAGGAGTGAGGGTGGATGTTGTAGCGGTGAGAGTGGATGGTGTTGGGGTGAGGGTGGATGTTGTAGGGGTGAGCGTGGATGTTGTCGGGGTGAGGGTGGATGGTGTAGAGGTGAGTGTGGATGTTGTAGAGGTGAGCGTGGATGGTGTAGGGGTGAGCGTGGCTATTGTAGGGGTGAACGTGGATGGTGTAGGGGTGGGCTTGGATGGTGAAGGTGTGAGCGTGGCTGGTGTAGGAGTGAGCGTGGATGGTGTAGGAATGAGCGTGGATGGTGTAGGGGTGAGCGTGGATGTTGTAGGGGTGAGAGTGGATGTTGTATGAGTGAGCATGGACGGTGTAGATGTGAGTGTGGATGGTATAGGGGAAAGCGTGGATGGTCTAGTGGCGAGCGTGGATGGTCTAGTGGTGAGCGTGGATGGTGTAGGGGTGAGCGTGGATGTTGTAGAGGTGAGCGTGGATGGTGTAGGGGTGAGCGTGGATGTTGTATGAGTGAGCATGGACGTTGTAGATGTGAGTGTAGATGGTATAGGGGAAAGCGTGGATGGTGTAGTGGTGAGTGTGGATGGTGTAGGGGTGAGCGTGGATGTTGTAGGGGTGAGCGTGGCTATTGTAGGGGTGAGCGTTGATGGTGTAGGGGTGAGCGTGGATGTTGCAGGAGTGAGCGTGGGTGTTGTAGGAGTAAACGTGGATGGTGTAGGGGTGAGCGTGGATGGTGTAGGGGTGAGCGTGGACGTTGTAAACGTGAGCATGGATGATGTAGGAGTGAGTGTAGATGGTGTAGGGGGTGAGCATGGAGGTTGTAAAGGTGAGCATGGATGGTGTAGGAGTGAGCGTGGATGTTGTAGGGGTGAGAGTGAATGGGGTTGGGGTGGGCGTGGATGGTGTTGGGGTGAGTATGGATGTTGGCGAGGTGAGCATTGATGTTGCAGGTGTGAGCGTGGATGTTGCAGGAGTGAGCGTGAATGTTGTAGGGGTGAGAGTGGATGTTGTAAAGGTGAGCGTGGATGGTGTAGGGGTGAGAATGGATGTTGTATGAGTGAGCATGGAAGGTGTAGAGGTGAGTGTGGATGGTATAGGGGAAAGCATGGATGGTGTAGTGGTGAGCGTGGATGGTGTAGGGGTGAGAGTGGATTTGGTGGGGGTGAGCGTGGATGTGGTAGGGGTGAGCGTGGAAGGTGTAGGGGTGAGCGTGGATGGTGTAGGAGTGAGCGTGGATGGTGTAGGGGTGAGCGTGGGTGGTGTAGGGGTGAGCGTGGATGGTGTAGGGGTGAGCGTGGATGGTGTAGGAGTGAGCGTGGACATTGTAAAGGTGAGCGTGGACGGTGTAGGGGTGAGCGTGGACGTTGTAGGGGTGAACGTAGATGTTGTAGGGGTGAGCGGGGATGTTGTAGGGGTGAGGGTGGATGTTGTAGCGGTGAGCGTGGATGGTGTTGGGGTGAGGGTGGATGTTGTAGGGGTGAGCGTGGATGTTGTAGGGGTGAGCGTGGATGGTGTAAGGGTGAGCGTGGATGTTGCAGGAGTTAGCATGGATTTTGTATGAGAGAGCGTGGATGTTGTAGAGGTGAGTGTGGATGGTGAAGGGGTGAGCGTGGATGTTGCCGGAGTGAGCGTGGGTGTTGTAGGCGTAAACGTGGATGGTGTAGGGGTGAGCGTGGATGGTGTAGGGGTGAGCGTGGACGTTGCAAAGGTGAGCATTGATGATGTAGGATTGAGCGTAGATGGTGTAGGGGGTGAGCGTGGATGTTGCAGGGGTGAGCGTGGATATTGCAGGAGTGAGCGTGAATGTTGTAGGCGTGAGCGTGGATGGTGTAGGGGTGAGCGTGGCTATTTTAGGGGTGAGCGTGGATGGTGTAAGGGTGAGCTTGGATGGTGTAGGAGTGAGCGTGGATGGTGTAGGGGTGAGCGTGGATGGTGTAGTGGTGAGTGTAGATGGTGTAGGGGGTGAGCGTGGAGGTTGTAAAGGTGAGCGTGGAGGTTGTAAAGGTGAGCGTGGATGGTGTAGGAGTGAGCGTGGATGTTGTAGGGGTGAGAGTGGATGGGGATGGGGTGGGCGTGGATGGTGTGGGGGGTGAGAGTGGATGGTGTCGGGGTGAGAGTGGATGGTGTCGGGGTGAGTATGGATGTAGGAGAGGTGAGCGTGGATGGTGTAGGGGTGAGCGTGGATGGTGTAGGGGTGAGCGTGGATGTTGCAGGAGTGAGCGTGGATGTTGTAGGAGTGAGCGTGGATGGTGTAGGGGTGAGCGTGGATGTTGTAGGAGTGAGAGTGGATGTTGTAGGGGTGGGCGTGGATGGTGTAGGGGTGAGAGTGGATGTTGTAAAGGTGAGGGTGGATGGTGTAGGGGTGAGCGTGGATGTTGTAGAAGTGAGCGTAGATGGTGTAGGAGTGAGGGTGGATGTTGTAGCGGTGAGAGTGGATGGTGTTGGGGTGAGGGTGGATGTTGTAGGGGTGAGCGTGGATGTTGTCGGGGTGAGGGTGGATGGTGTAGAGGTGAGTGTGGATGTTGTTGAGGTGAGCGTGGATGGTGTAGGGGTGAGCGTGGCTATTGTAGGGGTGAACGTGGATGGTGTAGGGGTGGGCTTGGATGGTGAAGGTGTGAGCGTGGCTGGTGTAGGAGTGAGCGTGGATGGTGTAGGAATGAGCGTGGATGGTGTAGGGGTGAGCGTGGATGTTGTAGGGGTGAGAGTGGATGTTGTATGAGTGAGCATGGACGGTGTAGATGTGAGTGTGGATGGTATAGGGGAAAGCGTGGATGGTCTAGTGGCGAGCGTGGATGGTCTAGTGGTGAGCGTGGATGGTGTAGGGGTGAGCGTGGATGTTGTAGAGGTGAGCGTGGATGGTGTAGGGGTGAGCGTGGATGTTGTATGAGTGAGCATGGACGTTGTAGATGTGAGTGTAGATGGTATAGGGGAAAGCGTGGATGGTGGAGTGGTGAGTGTGGATGGTGTAGGGGTGAGCGTGGATGTTGTAGGGGTGAGCGTGGCTATTGTAGGGGTGAGCGTTGATGGTGTAGGGGTGAGCGTGGATGTTGCAGGAGTGAGCGTGGGTGTTGTAGGAGTAAACGTGGATGGTGTAGGGGTGAGCGTGGATGGTGTAGGGGTGAGCGTGGACGTTGTAAACGTGAGCATGGATGATGTAGGAGTGAGTGTAGATGGTGTAGGGGGTGAGCATGGAGGTTGTAAAGGTGAGCATGGATGGTGTAGGAGTGAGCGTGGATGTTGTAGGGGTGAGAGTGAATGGGGTTGGGGTGGGCGTGGATGGTGTTGGGGTGAGTATGGATGTTGGCGAGGTGAGCATTGATGTTGCAGGTGTGAGCGTGGATGTTGCAGGAGTGAGCGTGAATGTTGTAGGGGTGAGAGTGGATGTTGTAAAGGTGAGCGTGGATGGTGTAGGGGTGAGAGTGGATGTTGTATGAGTGAGCATGGAAGGTGTAGAGGTGAGTGTGGATGGTATAGGGGAAAGCATGGATGGTGTAGTGGTGAGCGTGGATGGTGTAGGGGTGAGAGTGGATTTGGTGGGGGTGAGCGTGGATGTGGTAGGGGTGAGCGTGGAAGGTGTAGGGGTGAGCGTGGATGGTGTAGGAGTGAGCGTGGATGGTGTAGGGGTGAGCATGGGTGGTGTAGGGGTGAGCGTGGATGGTGTAGGGGTGAGCGTGGATGGTGTAGGAGTGAGCGTGGACATTGTAAAGGTGAGCGTGGACGGTGTAGGGGTGAGCGTGGACGTTGTAGGGGTGAACGTAGATGTTGTAGGGGTGAGCGGGGATGTTGTAGGGGTGAGGGTGGATGTTGTAGCGGTGAGCGTGGATGGTGATGGGGTGAGGGTGGATGTTGTAGGGGTGAGCGTGGATGTTGTAGGGGTGAGCGTGGATGGTGTAAGGGTGAGCGTGGATGTTGCAGGAGTTAGCATGGATTTTGTATGAGAGAGCGTGGATGTTGTAGGGGTGAGTGTGGATGGTGAAGGGGTGAGCGTGGATGTTGCCGGAGTGAGCGTGGGTGTTGTAGGCGTAAACGTGGATGGTGTAGGGGTGAGCGTGGATGGTGTAGGGGTCAGCGTGGACGTTGTAAAGGTGAGCATGGATGATGTAGGAGTGAGCGTAGATGGTGTAGGGGGTGAGCGTGGAGGTTGTAAATGTGAGCGTGGAGGTTGTAAAGGTGAGCGTGGATGGTGTAGGAGTGAGCGTGGATGTTGTAGGGGTGAGAGTGGATGGGGTTGGAGTGGGCGTGGATGTTGTCGGGGTGAGTATGGATGTTGGAGAGGTGAGCGTGGATGGTGTAGGGGTGAGAGTGGATGTTGTATGAGTGAGCATGGACGGTGTAGATCTGAGTGTGGATGGTATAGGGGAAAGCGTGGATCGTGTAGTGGTGAGCGTGGATGGTGTAGGGGTGAGCGTGGATGTTGTAGAGGTGAGCGTGGATGGTGTAGGGGTGAGCGTGGCTATTGTAGGGGTGAGCGTGGATGGCGTAGGTGTGAGCGTGGATGTTGCAGGAGTGAGCGTGGATTTTGTATGAGAGAGCGTGGATGTTTAAGGAGCGAGTATGGTGTAGGGGTGAGCGTGGATGGTGTAGGGGTGAGCGTGGATGTTGCAGGGGTGAGCGTGGATATTGCAGGAGTGAGCGTGAATGTTGTAGGCGTGAGCGTGGATGGTGTAGGGGTGAGCGTGGCTATTTTAGGGGTGAGCGTGGATGGTGTAGGGGTGAGCTTGGATGGTGTAGGAGTGAGCGTGGATGGTGTACGGGTGAGCGTGGATGGTGTAGGGGTGAGTGTAGATGGTGTAGGGGGTGAGCATGGAGGTTGTAAAGGTGAGCGTGGAGGTTGTAAAGGTGAGCGTGGATGGTGTAGGAGTGAGCGTGGATGTTGTAGGGGTGAGAGTGGATGGGGATGGGGTGGGCGTGGATGGTGTGGGGGGTGAGAGTGGATGGTGTCGGGGTGAGAGTGGATGGTGTCGGGGTGAGTATGGATGTAGGAGAGGTGAGCGTGGATGGTGTAGGGGTGAGCGTGGATGGTGTAGGGGTGAGCGTGGATGTTGCAGGAGTGAGCGTGGATGTTGTAGGAGTGAGCGTGGATGGTGTAGGGGTGAGAGTGGATGTTGTAAAGGTGAGTGTGGATGGTGTAGGGGTGAGAGTGGATGTTGTATGAGTGAGCATGGACGGTGTAGATGTGAGTGTGGATGGTATAGGGGAAAGCGTGGATGGTGTAGTGGTGAGCGTGGATGGTGTAGGGGTGAGCGTGGATTTTGTAGAGGCGAGCGTGGATGGTGTAAGGGTGAGCGTGGATTTTGTAGAGGCGAGCGTGGACGGTGTAGGGGTGAGCGTGGACGTTGTAGGGGTGAACGTAGATGTTGTAGGGGTGAGCGGGGATGTTGTAGGGGGGAGGGTGGATGTTGTAGCGGTGAGCGTGGATGGTGTTGGGGTGAGGGTGGATGTTGTAGGGGTGAGCGTGGATGTTGTAGGGGTGAGCGTGGATGGTGTAAGGGTGAGCGTGGATGTTGCAGGAGTTAGCATGGATTTTGTATGAGAGAGCGTGGATGTTGTAGAGGTGAGTGTGGATGGTGAAGGGGTGAGCGTGGATGTTGCCGGAGTGAGCGTGGGTGTTGTAGGCGTAAACGTGGATGGTGTAGGGGTGAGCGTGGATGGTGTAGGGGTGAGCGTGGACGTTGCAAAGGTGAGCATTGATGATGTAGGATTGAGCGTAGATGGTGTAGGGGGTGAGCGTGGATGTTGCAGGGGTGAGCGTGGATATTGCAGGAGTGAGCGTGAATGTTGTAGGCGTGAGCGTGGATGGTGTAGGGGTGAGCGTGGCTATTTTAGGGGTGAGCGTGGATGGTGTAAGGGTGAGCTTGGATGGTGTAGGAGTGAGCGTGGATGGTGTAGGGGTGAGCGTGGATGGTGTAGTGGTGAGTGTAGATGGTGTAGGGGGTGAGCGTGGAGGTTGTAAAGGTGAGCGTGGAGGTTGTAAAGGTGAGCGTGGATGGTGTAGGAGTGAGCGTGGATGTTGTAGGGGTGAGAGTGGATGGGGATGGGGTGGGCGTGGATGGTGTGGGGGGTGAGAGTGGATGGTGTCGGGGTGAGAGTGGATGGTGTCGGGGTGAGTATGGATGTAGGAGAGGTGAGCGTGGATGGTGTAGGGGTGAGCGTGGATGGTGTAGGGGTGAGCGTGGATGTTGCAGGAGTGAGCGTGGATGTTGTAGGAGTGAGCGTGGATGGTGTAGGGGTGAGCGTGGATGTTGTAGGAGTGAGAGTGGATGTTGTAGGGGTGGGCGTGGATGGTGTAGGGGTGAGAGTGGATGTTGTAAAGGTGAGGGTGGATGGTGTAGGGGTGAGCGTGGATGTTGTAGAAGTGAGCGTAGATGGTGTAGGAGTGAGGGTGGATGTTGTAGCGGTGAGAGTGGATGGTGTTGGGGTGAGGGTGGATGTTGTAGGGGTGAGCGTGGATGTTGTCGGGGTGAGGGTGGATGGTGTAGAGGTGAGTGTGGATGTTGTAGAGGTGAGCGTGGATGGTGTAGGGGTGAGCGTGGCTATTGTAGGGGTGAACGTGGATGGTGTAGGGGTGGGCTTGGATGGTGAAGGTGTGAGCGTGGCTGGTGTAGGAGTGAGCGTGGATGGTGTAGGAATGAGCGTGGATGGTGTAGGGGTGAGCGTGGATGTTGTAGGGGTGAGAGTGGATGTTGTATGAGTGAGCATGGACGGTGTAGATGTGAGTGTGGATGGTATAGGGGAAAGCGTGGATGGTCTAGTGGCGAGCGTGGATGGTCTAGTGGTGAGCGTGGATGGTGTAGGGGTGAGCGTGGATGTTGTAGAGGTGAGCGTGGATGGTGTAGGGGTGAGCGTGGATGTTGTATGAGTGAGCATGGACGTTGTAGATGTGAGTGTAGATGGTATAGGGGAAAGCGTGGATGGTGGAGTGGTGAGTGTGGATGGTGTAGGGGTGAGCGTGGATGTTGTAGGGGTGAGCGTGGCTATTGTAGGGGTGAGCGTTGATGGTGTAGGGGTGAGCGTGGATGTTGCAGGAGTGAGCGTGGGTGTTGTAGGAGTAAACGTGGATGGTGTAGGGGTGAGCGTGGATGGTGTAGGGGTGAGCGTGGACGTTGTAAACGTGAGCATGGATGATGTAGGAGTGAGTGTAGATGGTGTAGGGGGTGAGCATGGAGGTTGTAAAGGTGAGCATGGATGGTGTAGGAGTGAGCGTGGATGTTGTAGGGGTGAGAGTGAATGGGGTTGGGGTGGGCGTGGATGGTGTTGGGGTGAGTATGGATGTTGGCGAGGTGAGCATTGATGTTGCAGGTGTGAGCGTGGATGTTGCAGGAGTGAGCGTGAATGTTGTAGGGGTGAGAGTGGATGTTGTAAAGGTGAGCGTGGATGGTGTAGGGGTGAGAGTGGATGTTGTATGAGTGAGCATGGAAGGTGTAGAGGTGAGTGTGGATGGTATAGGGGAAAGCTTGGATGGTGTAGTGGTGAGCGTGGATGGTGTAGGGGTGAGAGTGGATTTGGTGGGGGTGAGCGTGGATGTGGTAGGGGTGAGCGTGGAAGGTGTAGGGGTGAGCGTGGATGGTGTAGGAGTGAGCGTGGATGGTGTAGGGGTGAGCGTGGGTGGTGTAGGGGTGAGCGTGGATGGTGTAGGGGTGAGCTGGATGGTGTAGGAGTGAGCGTGGACATTGTAAAGGTGAGCGTGGACGGTGTAGGGGTGAGCGTGGACGTTGTAGGGGTGAACGTAGATGTTGTAGGGGTGAGCGGGGATGTTGTAGGGGTGAGGGTGGATGTTGTAGCGGTGAGCGTGGATGGTGATGGGGTGAGGGTGGATGTTGTAGGGGTGAGCGTGGATGTTGTAGGGGTGAGCGTGGATGGTGTAAGGGTGAGCGTGGATGTTGCAGGAGTTAGCATGGATTTTGTATGAGAGAGCGTGGATGTTGTAGGGGTGAGTGTGGATGGTGAAGGGGTGAGCGTGGATGTTGCCGGAGTGAGCGTGGGTGTTGTAGGCGTAAACGTGGATGGTGTAGGGGTGAGCGTGGATGGTGTAGGGGTCAGCGTGGACGTTGTAAAGGTGAGCATGGATGATGTAGGAGTGAGCGTAGATGGTGTAGGGGGTGAGCGTGGAGGTTGTAAATGTGAGCGTGGAGGTTGTAAAGGTGAGCGTGGATGGTGTAGGAGTGAGCGTGGATGTTGTAGGGGTGAGAGTGGATGGGGTTGGAGTGGGCGTGGATGTTGTCGGGGTGAGTATGGATGTTGGAGAGGTGAGCGTGGATGGTGTAGGGGTGAGAGTGGATGTTGTATGAGTGAGCATGGACGGTGTAGATCTGAGTGTGGATGGTATAGGGGAAAGCGTGGATCGTGTAGTGGTGAGCGTGGATGGTGTAGGGGTGAGCGTGGATGTTGTAGAGGTGAGCGTGGATGGTGTAGGGGTGAGCGTGGCTATTGTAGGGGTGAGCGTGGATGGCGTAGGTGTGAGCGTGGATGTTGCAGGAGTGAGCGTGGATTTTGTATGAGAGAGCGTGGATGTTTAAGGAGCGAGTATGGTGTAGGGGTGAGCGTGGATGGTGTAGGGGTGAGCGTGGATGTTGCAGGAGTGAACGTGGGTGTTGTAGGAGTAAACGTGGATGGGGTAGGGGTGAGCGTGGATGGTGTAGGGGTCAGCGTGAACGTTGTAAAGGTGAGCATGGATGATGTAGGAGTGAGCGTAGATGGTGTAGGGGGTGAGCGTGGATGTTGCAGGGGTGAGCGTGGATATTGCAGGAGTGAGCGTGAATGTTGTAGGCGTGAGCGTGGATGGTGTAGGGGTGAGCGTGGCTATTTTAGGGGTGAGCGTGGATGGTGTAGGGGTGAGCTTGGATGGTGTAGGAGTGAGCGTGGATGGTGTACGGGTGAGCGTGGATGGTGTAGGGGTGAGTGTAGATGGTGTAGGGGGTGAGCGTGGAGGTTGTAAAGGTGAGCGTGGAGGTTGTAAAGGTGAGCGTGGATGTTGTAGGGGTGAGAGTGGAAGGGGATGGGGTGGGCGTGGATGGTGTGGGGGGTGAGAGTGGATGGTGTCGGGGTGAGAGTGGATGGTGTCGGGGTGAGTATGGATGTAGGAGAGGTGAGCGTGGATGGTGTAGGGGTGAGCGTGGATGGTGTAGGGGTGAGCGTGGATGTTGCAGGAGTGAGCGTGGATGTTGTAGGAGTGAGCGTGGATGGTGTAGGGGTGAGAGTGGATGTTGTAAAGGTGAGTGTGGATGGTGTAGGGGTGAGAGTGGATGTTGTATGAGTGAGCATGGACGGTGTAGATGTGAGTGTGGATGGTATAGGGGAAAGCGTGGATGGTGTAGTGGTGAGCGTGGATGGTGTAGGGGTGAGCGTGGATTTTGTAGAGGCGAGCGTGGATGGTGTAAGGGTGAGCGTGGCTATTGTAGGGGTGAGCGTGGATGGTGTAGGGGTGAGCGTGGATGTTGCAGGAGTGAGCGTGGATTTTGTATGAGAGAGCGTGGATGTTGCAGGAGTGAGCGTGGCTGTTGTAGGAGTAAACGTGGATGGTGTAGGGGTGAGTGTGGATGGTGTAGGGGTGAGCGTGGATGTTGTAAAGGTGAGCATGGATGATGTAGGAGTGAGCGTAGATGGTTAGGGGGTGAGCGTGGATGTTGCAGGGGTGAGCGTGGATATTGCAGGAGTGAGCGTGAATGTTGTAGGGGTGAGCGTGGATGGTGTAGGGGTGAGCGTGGCTATTGTAGGGGTGAGCGTGGATGGTGTAGCGGTGAGCTTGGATGGTGTAGGAGTGAGCGTGGACGTTGTAAAGGTGAGCATGGATGATCTAGGAGTGAGCGTAGATGGTGTAGGGGGTGAGCGTGGGGGTTGTAAAGGTGAGCATGGATGGTGTAGGAGTGAGCGTGGATGTTGTAGGGGTGAGAGTGAATGGGGTTGGGGTGAGCGTGGATGGTGTTAGGGTGAGTGTGGATGTTGGCGAGGTGAGCGTGGATGTTGCAGGAGTGAGCGTGGGTGTTGTAGGAGTAAACGTGGATGGTGTAGGGGTGAGCGTGGATGGTGTAGGGGTGAGCATGGACTTTGTAAAGGTGAGCATGGATGGTGTAGGAGTGAGCGTGGATGTTCTAGGGGTGAGAGTGGATGGGGTTGGGGTGGGCGTGGATGGTGTTGGGGTGAGAGTGGATGGTGTCGGGGTGAGTATGGATGTTGGAGAGGCGAGCGTGGATGGTGTAGGGGTGAGAGTGGATGTTGTAAAGGTGAGGGTGGATGGTGTAGAGGTGAGTGTGGATGTTGTAGAGGTGAGCGTGGATGGTGTAGGGGTGAGCGTGGCTATTGTAGGGGTGAGCATGGATGGTGTAGGGGTGAGCGTGGATGTTGCAGGAGTGAGCATGGATTTTGTATGAGAGAGCGTGGATGTTGAAGGCGTGAGTGTGGTTGGTGTAGGGGTGAGCGTGGATGTTGCCGGAGTGAGCGTGGGTGTTGTAGGAGAAAACGTGGATGGTGTAGGGGTGAGCGTGGATGGTGTAGGGGTGAGCGTGGACGTTGTAAAGGTGAGCATGGATGATGTAGGAGTGAGCGTAGATGGTGTAGGGGGTGAGCGTGGAGGTTGTAAAGGTGAGCGAGGAGGTTGTAAAGGTGAGCGTGGATGGTGTAGGAGTGAGCGTGGATGTTGTAGGGGTGAGAGTGGATGGGGTTGGAGTGGGCGTGGATGGTGTCGGGGTGAGTATGGATGTGGAGAGGTGAGCGTGGATGGTGTAGGGGTGAGAGTGGATGTTGTATGAGTGAGCATGGACGGTGTAGATGTGAGTGTGGATGGTATAGGGGAAAGCGTGGATGGTGTAGTGGTGAGCGTGGCTATTGTAGGGGTGAGCGTGGATGGTGTAGGTGTGAGCGTGGATGGTGTAGGGGTGAGCGTGGATGTTGCAGGAGTGAGCGTGGATTTTGTATGAGAGAGCGTGGATGTTTAAGGGGTGAGTGTGGATGGTGTAGGGGTGAGCGTGGATGGTGTAGGGGTGAGCGTGGATGTTGCAGGAGTGAGCGTGGATTTTGTATGAGAGAGCGTGGATGTTGCAGGAGTGAGCGTGGGTGTTGTAGGAGTAAACGTGGATGGTGTAGGGGTGAGCGTGGATGGTGTAGGGGTGAGCGTGGACGTTGTAAAGGTGAGCATGGATGATGTAGGAGTGAGTGTAGATGGTTAGGGGGTGAGCGTGGATGTTGCAGGGGTGAGCGTGGATATTGCAGGAGTGAGCGTGAATGTTGTAGGGGTGAGCATGGATGGTGTAGGGGTGAGCGTGGCTATTGTAGGGGTGAGCGTGGATGGTGTAGGGGTGAGCTTGGATGGTGTAGGAGTGAGCGTGGACGTTGTAAAGGTGAGCATGGATGATGTAGGAGTGAGCGTAGATGGTGTAGGGGGTGAGCGTGGGGGTTGTAAAGGTGAGCATGGATGGTGTAGGAGTGAGCGTGGATGTTGTAGGGGTGAGAGTGAATGGGGTTGGGGTGAGCGTGGATGGTGTTAGGGTGAGTGTGGATGTTGGCGAGGTGAGCGTGGATGTTGCAGGAGTGAGCGTGGGTGTTGTAGGAGTAAACGTGGATGGTGTAGGGGTGAGCGTGGATGGTGTAGGGGTGAGCATTGACTTTGTAAAGGTGAGCATGGATGGTGTAGGAGTTTGCGTGGATGTTGTAGGGGTTAGAGTGGATAGGTTTGGGGTGGGCGTGGATGGTGTTGGGGTGAGAGTGGATGGTGTCGGGGTGAGTATGGATGTTGGAGAGGCGAGCGTGGATGGTGTAGGGGTGAGAGTGGATGTTGTAAAGGTGAAGGTGGATGGTGTAGGGGTGAGCGTGGATGTTGTAGAAGTGAGCGTAGATGGTGTAGGAGTGAGGGTGGATGTTGTAGCGGTGAGCGTGGATGGTGTTGGGGTGAGGGTGGATGTTGTAGGGGTGAGCGTGGATGTTGTCGGGGTGAGGGTGGATGGTGTAGAGGTGAGTGTGGATGTTGTAGAGGTGAGCATGGATGGTGTAGGGGTGAGCGTGGCTATTGTAAGGGTGAGCGTGGATGGTGTAGGAGTGAGCGTGGATGTTGTAGGGGTGAGAGTGGATGGGGTTGGAGTGGGCATGGATGGTGTCGGGGTGAGTATGGATGTTGGCGAGGTGAGCATTGATGTTGCAGGGGTGAGCGTGGATGTTGCAGGAGTGAGCGTGAATGTTGTAGGGGTGAGAGTGGATGTTGTAAAGGTGAGCGTGGATGGTGTAGGGGTGAGAGTGGATGTTGTATGAGTGAGCATGGAAGGTGTAGAGGTGAGTGTGGATGGTATAGGGGAAAGCATGGATGGTGTAGTGGTGAGCGTGGATGATGTAGGGGTGAGAGTGGATTTGGTGGGGGTGAGCGTGGATGTGGTAGGGGTGAGCGTGGAAGGTGTAGGGGTGAGCGTGGATGGTGTAAGAGTGAGCGTGGATGGTGTAGGGGTGAGCGTGGGTGGTGTAGGGGTGAGCGTGGATGGTGTAGGAGTGAGCGTGGACATTGTAAAGGTGAGCGTGGACGGTGTAGGGGTGAGCGTGGACGTTGTAGGGGTGAACGTAGATGTTGTAGGGGTGAGCGGGGATGTTGTAGGGGTGAGGGTGGATGTTGTAGCGGTGAGCGTGGATGGTGTTGGGGTGAGGGTGGATGTTATAGGGGTGAGCGTGGATGTTGTAGGGGTGAGGGTGGATGGTGTAAGGGTGAGCGTGGATGTTGCAGGAGTTAGCATGGATTTTGTATGAGAGAGCGTGGATGTTGTAGGGGTGAGTGTGGATGGTGAAGGGGTGAGCGTGGATGTTGCCGGAGTGAGCGTGGGTGTTGTAGGCGTAAACGTGGATGGTGTAGGGGTGAGCGTGGATGGTGTAGGGGTCAGCGTGGACGTTGTAAAGGTGAGCATGGATGATGTAGGAGTGAGCGTAGATGGTGTAGGGGGTGAGCGTGGAGGTTGTAAATGTGAGCGTGGAGGTTGTAAAGGTGAGCGTGGATGGTGGAGGAGTGAGCGTGGATGTTGTAGGGGTGAGAGTGGATGGGGTTGGGGTGGGCGTGGATGGTGTGGGGGGTGAGAGTGGATGGTGTCGGGGTGAGAGTGGATGGTGTCGGGGTGAGTATGGATGTAGGAGAGGTGAGCGTGGATCGTGTAGGGGTGAGCGTGGATGGTGTAGGGGTGAGCGTGGATGTTGCAGGAGTGAGCGTGGATGTTGTAGGAGTGAGCGTGGATGGTGTAGGGGTGAGAGTGGATGTTGTAGGAGTAAACGTGGATGGTGTAGGGGTGAGTGTGGATGGTGTAGGGGTGAGCGTGGACGTTGTAAAGGTGAGCATGGATGATGTAGGAGTGAGCGTAGATGGTTAGGGGGTGAGCGTGGATGTTGCATGGGTGAGCGTGGATATTGCAGGAGTGAGCGTGAATGTTGTAGGGGTGAGCGTGGATGGTGTAGGGGTGAGCGTGGCTATTGTAGGGGTGAGCGTGGATGGTGTAGGGGTGAGCTTGGATGGTGTAGGAGTGAGCGTGGACGTTGTAAAGGTGAGCATGGATGATGTAGGAGTGAGCGTAGATGGTGTAGGGGGTGAGCGTGGGGGTTGTAAAGGTGAGCATGGATGGTGTAGGAGTGAGCGTGGATGTTGTAGGGGTGAGAGTGAATGGGGTTGGGGTGAGCGTGGATGGTGTTAGGGTGAGTGTGGATGTTGGCGAGGTGAGCGTGGATGTTGCAGGAGTGAGCGTGGGTGTTGTAGGAGTAAACGTGGATGGTATAGGGGTGAGCGTGGATGGTGTAGGGGTGAGCATGGACTTTGTAAATGTGAGCATGGATGGTGTAGGAGTGAGCGTGGATGTTGTAGGGGTTAGAGTGGATGGGGTTGGGGTGGGCATGGATGGTGTTGGGGTGAGAGTGGATGGTGTCGGGGTGAGTATGGATGTTGGAGAGGCGAGCGTGGATGGTGTAGGGGTGAGAGTGGATGATGTAAAGGTGAGGGTGGATGGTGTAGGGGTGAGCGTGGATGTTGTAGAAGTGAGCGTAGATGGTGTAGGAATGAGGGTGGATGTTGTAGCGGTGAGCGTGGATGGTGTTGGGGTGAGGGTGGATGTTGTAGGGGTGAGCGTGGATGTTGTCGGGGTGAGGGTGGATGGTGTAGAGGTGAATGTGGATGTTGTAGAGGTGAGCGTGGATGGTGTAGGGGTGAGCGTGGCTATTGTAGGGGTGAGCGTGGATGGTGTAGGGGTGAGCGTGGATGTTGCAGGAGTGAGCATGGATTTTGTATGAGAGAGCGTGGATGTTGAAGGGGTGAGTGTGGTTGGTGTAGGGGTGAGCGTGGATGTTGCCGGAGTGAGCGTGGGTGTTGTAGGAGAAAACGTGGATGGTGTAGGGGTGAGCGTGGATGGTGTAGGGGTGAGCGTGGACGTTGTAAAGGTGAGCATGGATGATGTAGGAGTGAGCGTAGATGGTGTAGGGGGTGAGCGTGGAGGATGTAAAGGTGAGCGTGGAGGTTGTAAAGGTGAGCGTCGATGGTGTAGGAGTGAGCGTGGATGTTGTAGGGGTGAGAGTGGATGGTGTAGGGGTGAGCGTGAATGTTGCAGGAGTGAGCGTGGATTTTGTATGAGAGAGCGTGGATGTTTAAGGGGTGAGCGTGGATGGTGTAGGGGTGAGCGTGGATGTTGCAGGAGTGAGCGTGGATTTTGTATGAGAGAGCGTGGATGTTGCAGGAGTGAGCGTGGGTGTTGTAGAAGTAAACGTGGATGGTGTAGGGGTGAGTGTGGATGGTGTAGGGGTGAGCGCTGGACGTTGTAAAGGTGAGCATGGATGATGTAGGAGTGAGCGTAGATGGTTAGGGGGTGAGCGTGGATGTTGCAGGGGTGAGCGTGGATATTGCAGGAGTGAGCGTGAATGTTGTAGGGGTGAGCGTGGATGGTGTAGGGGTGAGCGTGGCTATTGTAGGGGTGAGCGTGGATAGTGTAGGGGTGAGCTTGGATGGTGTAGGAGTGAGCGTGGATGTTGTAAAGGTGAGCATGGATGATGTAGGAGTGAGCGTAGATGGTGTAGGGGGTGAGCGTGGGGGTTGTAAAGGTGAGCATGGATGGTGTAGGAGTGAGCGTGGATGTTGTAGGGGTGAGAGTGAATGGGGTTGGGGTGAGCGTGGATGGTGTTAGGGTGAGTGTGGATGTTGGCGAGGTGAGCGTGGATGTTGCAGGAGTGAGCGTGGGTGTTGTAGGAGTAAACGTGGATGGTGTAGGGGTGAGCGTGGATGGTGTAGGGGTGAGCATTGACTTTGTAAAGGTGAGCATGGATGGTGTAGGAGTGAGCGTGGATGTTGTAGGGGTTAGAGTGGATGGGGTTGGGGTGGGCGTGGATGGTGTTGGGGTGAGAGTGGATGGTGTCGGGGTGAGTATGGATGTTGGAGAGGCGAGCGTGGATGGTGTAGGGGTGAGAGTGGATGTTGTAAAGGTGAGGGTGGATGGTGTAGGGGTGAGCGTGGATGTTGTAGAAGTGAGCGTAGATGGTGTAGGAGTGAGGGTGGATGTTGTAGCGGTGAGCGTGGATGGTGTTGGGGTGAGGGTGGATGTTGTAGGGGTGAGCGTGGATGTTGTCGGGGTGAGGGTGGATGGTGTAGAGGTGAGTGTGGATGTTGTAGAGGTGAGCGTGGATGGTGTAGGGGTGAGCGTGGCTATTGTAAGGGTGAGCGTGGATGGTGTAGGGGTGAGCGTGGATGTTGCAGGAGTGAGCATGGATTTTGTATGAGAGAGCGTGGATGTTGAAGGGGTGAGTGTGGTTGGTGTAGGGGTGAGCGTGGATGTTGCCGGAGTGAGCGTGGGTGTTGTAGGAGAAAACGTGGATGGTGTAGGGGTGAGCGTGGATGGTGTAGCGGTGAGCGTGGACGTTGTAAAGGTGAGCATGGATGATGTAGGAGTGAGCGTAGATGGTGTAGGGGGTGAGTGTGGAGGTTGTAAAGGTGAGCGTGGAGGTTGTAAAGGTGAGCGTGGATGGTGTAGGAGTGAGCGTGGATGTTGTAGGGATGAGAGTGGATGGGGTTGGAGTGGGCATGGATGGTGTCGGGGCGAGTATGGATGTTGGCGAGGTGAGCATTGATGTTGCAGGGGTGAGCGTGGATGTTGCAGGAGTGAGCGTGAATGTTGTAGGGGTGAGAGTGGATGTTGTAAAGGTGAGCGTGGATGGTGTAGGGGTGAGAGTGGATGTTGTATGAGTGAGCATGGAAGGTGTAGAGGTGAGTGTGGATGGTATAGGGGAAAGCATGGATGGTGTAGTGGTGAGCGTGGATGGTGTAGGGGTGAGAGTGGATTTGGTGGGGGTGAGCGTGGATGTGGTAGGGGTGAGCGTGGAAGGTGTAGGGGTGAGCGTGGATGGTGTAGGGGTGAGCGTGGGTGGTGTAGGGGTGAGCGTGGATGGTGTAGGGGTGAGCGTGGATGGTGTAGGAGTGAGCGTGGACATTGTAAAGGTGAGCGTGGACGGTGTAGGGGTGAGCGTGGACGTTGTAGGGGTGAACGTAGATGTTGTAGGGGTGAGCGGGGATGTTGTAGGGGTGAGGGTGGATGTTGTAGCGGTGAGCGTGGATGGTGTTGGGGTGAGGGTGGATGTTGTAGGGGTGAGCGTGGATGTTGTAGGGGTGAGCGTGGATGGTGTAAGGGTGAGCGTGGATGTTGCAGGAGTTAGCATGGATTTTGTATGAGAGAGCGTGGATGTTGTAGGGGTGAGTGTGGATGGTGAAGGGGTGAGCGTGGATGTTGCCGGAGTGAGCGTGGGTGTTGTAGGCGTAAACGTGGATGGTGTAGGGGTGAGCGTGGATGGTGTAGGGGTCAGCGTGGACGTTGTAAAGGTGAGCATGGATGATGTAGGAGTGAGCGTAGATGGTGTAGGGGGTGAGCATGGAGGTTGTAAATGTGAGCGTGGAGGTTGTAAAGGTGAGCGTGGATGGTGTAGGAGTGAGCGTGGATGTTGTAGGGGTGAGAGTGGATGGGGTTGGAGTGGGCGTGGATGTTGTCGGGGTGAGTATGGATGTTGGAGAGGTGAGCGTGGATGGTGTAGGGGTGAGAGTGGATGTTGTATGAGTGAGCATGGACGGTGTAGATGTGAGTGTGGATGGTATAGGGGAAAGCGTGGATGGTGTAGTGGTGATCGTGGATGGTGTAGGGGTGAGCGTGGATGTTGTAGAGGTGAGCGTGGATGGTGTAGGGGTGAGCGTGGCTATTGTAGCGGTGAGCGTGGATGGCGTAGGTGTGAGCGTGGATGTTGCAGGAGTGAGCGTGGATTTTGTATGAGAGAGCGTGGATGTTTAAGGAGCGAGTATGGTGTAGGGGTGAGCGTGGATGGTGTAGGGGTGAGCGTGGATGTTGCAGGAGTGAACGTGGGTGTTGTAGGAGTAAACGTGGATGGGGTAGGGGTGAGCGTGGATGGTGTAGGGGTGAGCGTGGACGTTGTAAAGGTGAGCATTGATGATGTAGGAGTGAGCGTAGATGGTGTAGGGGGTGAGCGTGGATGTTGCAGGGGTGAGCGTGGATATTGCAGGAGTGAGCGTGAATGTTGTAGGCGTGAGCGTGGATGGTGGAGGGGTGAGCGTGGCTATTTTAGGGGTGAGCGTGGATGGTGTAGGGTGAGCTTGGATGGTGTAGGAGTGAGCGTGGATGGTGTTGGGGTGAGCGTGGATGGTGTAGGGGTGAGTGTAGATGGTGTAGGGGGTGAGCGTGGAGGTTGTAAAGGTGAGCGTGGAGGTTGTAACGGTGAGCGTGGATGGTGTAGGAGTGAGCGTGGATGTTGTAGGGGTGAGAGTGGATGGGGTTGGGGTGGGCGTGGATGGTGTGGGGGGTGAGAGTGGATGGTGTCGGGGTGAGAGTGGATGGTGTCGGGGTGAGTATGGATGTAGGAGAGGTGAGCGTGGATGGTGTAGGGGTGAGCGTGGATGGTGTAGGGGTGAGCGTGGATGTTGCAGGAGTGAGCGTGGATGTTGTAGGAGTGAGCGTGGATGGTGTAGGGGTGAGAGTGGATGTTGTAAAGGTGAGCGTGGATGGTGTAGGGGTGAGAGTGGATGTTGTATGAGTGAGCATGGAAGGTGTAGAGGTGAGTGTGGATGGTATAGGGGAAAGCGTGGATGGTGTAGTGGTGAGCGTGGATGGTGTAGGGGTGAGCGTGGATGTTGTAGAGGCGAGCGTGGATGGTGTAAGGGTGAGCGTGGCTATTGTAGGGGTGAGCGTGGATGGTGTAGGGGTGAGCGTGGATGTTGCAGGAGTGAGCGTGGATTTTGTATGAGAGAGCGTGGATGTTGCAGGAGTGAGCGTGGGTGTTGTAGGAGTAAACGTGGATGGTGTAGGGGTGAGTGTGGATGGTGTAGGGGTGAGCGTGGACGTTGTAAAGGTGAGCATGGATGATGTAGGAGTGAGCGTAGATGGTGTAGGGGGTGAGCGGGGAGGTTGTGAAGGTGAGCATCCATCCACGCTTTCCCCTATACCATCCACACTCACATCTACACCGTCCATGCTCACTCATACAACATCCACTCTCACCCCTACACCATCCACGCTCACCTCTCCAACATCCATACTCACCCCGACAACATCCACGCTCACCCCTACACCATCCACGCTCACCCCTACACCATCCACGCTCACTCCTACACCATCCACGCTCACCCCTACCACATCCACGCTCACCCCCACCAAATCCACTCTCACCCCTACACCATCCACGCTCACCACTACACCATCCATGCTTTCCCCTATACCATCCACACTCACCTCTACACCGTCCATGCTCACTCATACAATATCCACTCTCACCCCTACACCATCCACGCTCACCTTTACAACATCCACTCTCACCCATACAACATCCACGCTCACCCCTGCAACATCAATGCTCACCTCGCCAACATCCACACTCACCCCAACACCATCCACGAACACCCCAACCCCATTCACTCTCACCCCTACAACATCCACGCTCACTCCTACACCATCCACGCTCACCCCTACACCATCCACGCTCACCCCTACAATAGCCACGCTCACCCCTACAACATCCACGCTCACCCCTACACCATCCACACTCACCACTACACCATCCACGCTTTCCCCTATACCATCCACACTCACATCTACACCGTCCATGCTCACTCATACAACATCCACTCTCACCCCTACACCATCCACGCTCACCTTTACAACATCCACTCTCACCCCTACACCATCCACGCTCACCCCTACAACATCCACGCTCACTCCTACAACATCCACGCTCACCCCTACACCATCCACGCTCACCTCTCCAACATCCATACTCACCCCGACACCATCCACTCTCACCCCTACAACCTCCACGCTCACTCCTACATCATCCATGCTCACTCCTACACCATCCACGCTCACTCCTACACCATCCACGCTCACTCCTACATCATCCATGCTCACTTTTACAAAGTCCACGCATAAACGTGGATGGTCTAGGGGTGAGCATGGACGGTGTAGAGGTGAGTGTGGATGGTATAGGGGAAAGCATGGGTGGTGTAGGGATGAGTGTGGACGTTGTAAAGGTGAGCATGGATGATGTAGGAGTGAGCGTAGATGGTGTAGGGGGTGAGCATGGAGGTTGTAAAGGTGAGCGTGGATGTTGCAGGGGTGAGCGTGGATGTTGCAGGGGTGAGCGTGGATGGTGTAGGGGTAAGAGTGGATGGTATAGGGGAAAGTATGGATGGTGTAGTGGTGAGCGTTGATGGTGAAGTGGTGAGCGTGGATGGTGTAGGGGAGAGCGTGGATGATGTAGGGGTGAGCGTGCAGCTCCAAAGCTTTGGAATGCTTTGCCTTTGCTAAAAAGATCATCAGAGTCGTTGGGTATATTTAAGTGTCTTGAAAACTCACCTCTTTAAACTGGCCTTTACCCCTTAGTTCTGGCCGTTTACTCAGCTGGTTCTGTTAATTTCCTGCTTTCCATACACATGACACATTGGGATCTATGGATGAAATGCACCTTACAAATGTAAATTATGACTGCCTACAGATACAGTATCACCAAATACATTGTATAATAGCCATAATAATCATAACCATAGTAATGAAGATGATGATGACAACAATTTAAGTCAACCACTGTAGGACATCGTATTCTGTAGGGTCCTCCCGACTCTACACACACAGCCCACACACCCAAGCGTGTGCCCCCCACTCTACAAGCAGCCTGCAGGGTGCCCCCCACTCTACACAGCCTGCAGGGTGCCCCCCACTCTCAGTGAGTATAAAAGTGTAGGTGTGAATCAAAATGAAATACCGCTAATCCACGTGAACGAGTTGGTAATCCACTGCGCGAGGTTTTAACTTCACCACGCGTCGCTACCTCGCGACACGAGGCCAGCACCCACAATGTCGAGAACGGCACACGGAGCCTGATCACGGGGCGGAGTGATTCTCGGCAGTGCGCACTCGCGAACGTGCGGGGCGGTTTACTCCGACAAATAGTCCGGTCTACCGCGCGTGGTCCTCGGGAGCGGTGGGGCGGAGTCGGTCAGAGGGGGGGTTGGGGGTTGTTGCGTTGTTGCCGATGTTTGTGTGCACACACACACACGTGTATGTATATATACATACACGTGTGTGTGTGTATTTTACGTGTGAAAGCTTGGGTAATCCATCATCCAACAGTGGATTGAACATGGCAGCTGCGAATGATGATCTGTGGCGGTCGGTGAATAAGGACACCCGCTGAAGTTAGCGGTGGCCGGATATTGAACTCATGTCACTGGATTCATGGTGCAGTGTTGCTATCCGCTGCGCCACCAGTCCACCTCATACAAAGACTTTCGGCTCGCAGTAACGATTATCTGAAACAATTCCGGGCGTCCCCTAGGTCGACTCTGCCTCAAGTGGGTACCTGGTGCGGTGTGTAAACATCGCCAATAGGAAGACAAAGGTGTCCAGGCGTGGTCCTGGCCACAACATACCCTCGTGCGCCGCTCCGGCCTTCAGAGCTGCTCGCTAGTAACACTTCCCCGAACAGTCTGTTAAGGCTATGCAGGGGGGCCTTTGTGTTTGTGGTTACAGTGCCATCGATGAGCTCCTCCGACAGGCGAGGCTGCGTTGCCCAAGCAGCTTCTGTTTGGCCGGATAGAAGGGGGCTAAACGAACGCGGCACAGCCTCGAGAAGAGCCGGGCCAATGTGGTACAGGAGGATGTGGAGCTGAGACTTGACGATAACCGCTACCAGCAGGGGTGTCAAGATCGTGAAGGAGGCGACTGGGAACTTGGAGGCGTTCGCTCTTCAGCAACAATGGAGGGCAGAGAGGCGACGCTCACAACAACGCACGGAGCGCCGCGTGGATAAAACGCAGACAATTGGCCCAATCACGTGACCTCGAAGTGCACCAAGCCTGGCACAAGCGTGGTGGTAACGTCACCTCTTTTTGCGCATATGAAGTTTGAATGATCACCATCTGTTCTTCAGAGACTGAGTAAGTAAGTACCTGGTGCGGTGTGTAACCACTGGGCCACCGTTCCACTCACACATTCATACAAATCTGGCATCACAGGCACCAGAATGTAAGACACACCCTAGATGGGTGGTGTGTCACATGGTGGGGAGATGGTTGGGTAGGTGTGTGTGAGTGAGTGTCGTGCTGCGCTATGAACCCGGCGACCGCGTTCGATTCTCACGGTCAACACCTGTGACGATTATTTAATCGGTGCTAGGCCTCGCATAGGTCGACTCAGCCTCAAATGAGTACGTGGTGTTTTCTGTAAATATCGACACTTTTTACACATCGTTACTGGGAGACAAAGGGGGTCGGGCGTGGTGCTACCCACCTACCCCTACTGTACCGTGCCGGTATTCATAGGTGCTCGCTAACAGTACCTACCCCAACATTCTGTTGAGGCTACACGGGGGATCTTTGTCTTTGTTTGTCAGTGTGGGAAGCAGTGGTGCAACGGTTGGCGCGCAACGATCCCGGCGATCCGAGATCGCTCATTGGTCAGTGGAGTCGTGACGTTGCACTAAGGGAGCGCGCTGATTGGTCGGCAGCGTGCACTGGGCTCGATGGCTGGGGACGTGGATTGTATCATTGCAGAATGCCGCGTCACGGTCATGTGGCGATGAGCTGCTTTGGTGTCCTGAAGCGATGCTGCTTCCTCAAGCAAATTGAGTGAAGCTGCCTGGAATCAATGTATCATTGTAATGAATACGGTACTATATTTGGCACATTCAACATTATGATGAAATTAGGAGACGCAACAAATAATTAAAAGTGTGAGGTTCCTCAATAATCTGGATTTTGATTAAATAAATATGTATTGTACTTTGTCACTGGAGATTTCCCACGTCAGTCCTTTGTTGAAAATGTTTAAACATGTTTGACTTACAATATGTGACATGCATTTGTAGGGGATGTCCGAGCCATCCTCACACACTCGCACCACACAGACACACAATCTCCGCACTCAACATCGCACACACCAATCACACGCTAAGGAATACACGAGAAAGGGGTCAAGGGTTAAAGGGCGCTGACGTCACACGCACGCGGCGTGCTCGACAGAGACGTGGATTAGGAAGGGGGTGGAGTTGGAGGGTTTAAAGGGGGCGCGGTGAGACGCGTGTTCGGGGTTGGTTTGAGGAACGAGTGTGGCTGTGGTTTGAAGAATAAAGAAGTGCTTTACCAGTCTCCGACTCCTCTTCACATTCAACATCAAAGCAATACACTGTAATTATTCTGTTTGGTTACGAATCATTAATTTAAACGCAGCAGCCTTTGTTTCACTTTTTGCACTAAGTGGGTGGCTCTGAAAAGAGCCTTTGTGGTGGAGTGAATCGCGCGTGGCCCGAGCGGATTCACTTCTTTGACTTCGTAGCATTGGACTTGGCCGGACTCTTCAGCACCTTCTTGGTCTCGACAGCTAACTTCAACTTATTGGGACTCTTGGACGCCTTGGCAGCTTTTTTGCTTCCATGGGAGAGTTCCAGGAAAGCAAAGAAGCAGCGGAAGTGGGGTCGAAAGTGATGGTTGGGGGTGAGGCGGATAGTGATGGTGCAGGTTCAGGCGGATAGTGACGGTGGGTTTGGGTGGATAGTGAAAGTAGGGGGTGGGGTGGAGGGTGGTGTGGTGGAGGGTGGGGTGGCGGGGTGGGGTGGAGGGTGGTGTGGTGGGGTGGCGGAGTGGTGTGGTGGGGTGGAGTGTTGTGGTGGGGTGAAGGGTGGTGTGGTGGCATGGAGGGTGGTGTGGCGTGGTGGAGTGGAGGGTAGTGTGGTGGGGTGGAGGCTGATGTGGTGGGGTGGAGGGTGGTGTGGCGGGGTGGAGGGTGGTGTGGCGGATGGGGTGGAGGGTGGTGTGGCGTGGTGGAGTGGAGGGTGGTGTGGTGGGGTGGGGTGGAGGGTGGTGTGGTGGGGTGGGGTGGAGGGTGGTGTGGCGTGGTGGAGTGGAGGGTGGTGTGGCGTGGTGGAGTGGAGGGTGGTGTGGCGTGGTGGAGTGGAGGGTAGTGTGGAGGGGTGGGGTGGAGGGTGGTGTGGTGGGGTGGGGTGGAGGGTGGTGTGGCGGAATGGAGGGTGGTGTGGCGAGGTGGAGGGTGGTGGGGTGGGGTGGAGGGTGGTGTGGCGAGGTGGGGTGGAGGGTGGTGTGGCGGGGTGGGGCGGAGGGTGGTGTGGCGGGGTGGGGTGGTGTGGCGGGGTGGGGTGGAGGGTGGTGTGGCGGAGTGGGGCGGAGGGTGGTGTGGCGGAGTGGGGTGGAGTGTGGTGTCGCGTGGTGGGGTGGAGGGTGGTGTGGTGGTGGGGTGGAGGGTGGTGGGGTGGAGGGTGGTGGGGTGGAGGGTGGTGGGGTGGAGGGTGGTGGGGTGGAGGGTGGTGGGGAGTGGGGCACATCGTCATGGTGTGGGGTGAGGAGCATCGTGTTGGTTGAGGATGAGGAGTATAGTGATGGTGGAGAGTTAGGCGGATAGTGATGGTGTTTCAAGTTTCATTTATTTAGGTATAGCCCTGTGAGCCATGCGGCTCTTAAGTCGGGTGCAACCGCAACCAACAAAATATGAATACAGAACATCCCAAAGCGACGACGCGCAACAGAAACATCCTGGAACAGTGGTTCTTAACCTGGGTTCGATCGAACCCCAGGGGTTCGGTGAGTCGATCTCAGGGGTTCGGCAGAGCCCCCGCCACGGAGGTCCGGACACACTTGAATTATTGTGTAAATTTGTGATGACACACACGGCCCGCTTGGCCATCACTGGCTGCAGATGATCATGCTACACTGCTTGGCCAATCAGCGCTGCGGGGAATTTAGTGCGTACTCAGTAGTCAACGTGTGACTGTTGTTGTCGTACGTCGTGTGATTTCTTTAATATTTTATCCATACTAACTATGTCGGGCAAAAGAAGAAAGTGGTCGGACGAATATGTACAACATGGATTCTCATGTATCACGGAACGTGATGGGAGTGAGCGTCCTATCTGCATGATTTGCAACGCAAGTTGAGCAACTCTAGTCTTGCACCGGCAAAACTAAAGGAACACTTCTTGAAGCTGCATGGAGACGGGGAATACAAGAACACAACACTTGCTGAATTCAGGGTGAAGAGAGCCAGATTCGATGAAAGGGCCACTCTGCCTGCTCTTGGATTTGTACCTGTTAACAAACCGATCCTGACAGCATCGTACGAAGTTGCTTACCTGATCGCAAAGCAGGGCAAGCCACACACCATTGGTGAAACACTTGTGAAACCAGCTGCATTAAAGATGGCGAATCTGATACTCGGAACAGCGGCCGAAGGTAAATTATCCCAAATTCCCCTTTCAAATGACCCCGTCAGTGACAGAATAGAAGACATGAGTAAAGACATCTTGGCTCAAGTAGTCGCGGATCTGATTTCAAGCCCGGCAAAATTCAGCCTTCAACTCGACGAAACCACAGACGTTTCTGATCTAAGCCAGCTTGCTGTTTTTGTACGCTATGTGAAAGACGACATGATAAAAGAAGAGTTTTTATTTTGTAAGCCTCTTACAACAACAACGAAGGCAGCCGATGTGAAGAAGCTTGTGGATGACTTCTTCAGAGACAACAATCTTTCATGGGATATGGTTTCTGCAGTTTGTACGGACGGAGCTCCAGTCATGCTGGGAAGAAAGTCTGGTTTTGGTGCGCTAGTAAAGGCCGATGCACCACACATCATTGTGACGCATTGTATTCTGCACAGGCATGCGTTGGCAACAAAAACCTTACCTCCAAAAATGACAGAAGTATTAAAAACTGTGGTGGAATGTGTGAACTATGTGCGAAAAAGTGCTCTGAGGCACCGCATCTTCAGTGAGCTGTGTAAAGAAATGGGCTCTGAATTTGAGGTACTTCTGCTCCATTCTAATATTCGGTGGTTATCCCGGGGACAGGTGCTGAATCGTGTTTTTGCCATGCGTGTGGAATTAGCCCTGTTTTTGCAAGAGCACCAACACTGCCATGCAGATTGCTTCAAAAATCCTGAGTTCATTCTCATTTTAGCGTACATGGCTGATATATTCGCAGCTCTCAATCATCTCAATCAGCAGATGCAGGGTGGTGGAGTCAATATCATGGAAGCGGAAGAACACCTGAAGGCTTTTCAAAAAAAGCTACCGTTATGGAAACGACGAACAGAGAACAATAACTTCGCAAACTTCCCGCTTCTGGACGACTGTGCAAGTAAGATCGAAGATGTGTCTGGAATCGGAGATATTTCTGTATCCACAGAACTGAAGCAAACAATTGCCACGCACTTAGATGAGCTTGCAAAGTCTCTCGACGGATATTTCCCTACAAGAGAGTCATATCCAGCATGGGTGAGACAGCCGTTCACGTTTGCTGTTGAAACAGCAGATGTCAATGATGAATTCCTCGACGAAATCATTGAAATTCAGCAGAGCCAGGTTCAACAGCAACTCTTCAGAACAACAACGCTCTCAACGTTTTGGTGTCGACAAATGAACAAGTATCCAGTTATTGCTAAGAAAGCCCTGGATTTTTTATACCATTTGTTACAACATATCTTTGTGAGCAATCCTTTTCGAGGATGCTGGACATAAAAACGAAGAAAAGGAACAGACTTTGCTGTGAAAATGACATGAGAGTGGCACTTGCCAAGGTGAAGCCACGCATATCTGAACTGATCTCTCAAAGGCAACAGCAGAAGTCACATTGATTTCCAGGTATGTAATTTGTTGTGAGTTTATGCATTGTGTTGGTTTTATTCTTTGAACAAGGTAATGTTCATGCACGGCTCATTTTGTGTACCAGTAAAAAACATATCTATGTCTTGAATTTGAAAAAAATCACATTTTATTTTTCACTAAACAGGGGTTCGGTGAATGCGCATATGAAACTGGTGGGGTTCGGTACCTCCAACAAGGTTAAGAACCACTGTCCTGGAATAAACCAGGAAATATTCCACACACACAAAAAACGTATTAAAACGCTGTGTGCAAAAATCACAATGTGGTGCAAGCCAACAACAACAACTATAAGACAAATTTTGATTTTTATTGTTTCATATATTTTTTATTATTTTGTTGTTTCCCTTCAACGCGACTTTACCGAAAGAACTAAGAATATGAACTATAAGACAATTTAGATTAACCATATGTTTTTGAATCACCAAAATAAAGCTATAAAAAACAATGTAACAACAGTAATCTTAGGAACTGTAATTTTAAATTTAACAATAAACGATATACATAACACTGACGACAAAAACCTGCAGCCATAACTGGCAGCACGACACTCCCAGTGTATGATGTGTGAGTGAGTCAGCAGCAGCGTGAGTGAGTGTATGATGTGCGAGTCACTGTATGATGGTTGAGTCCGTATTAGGTTGAGTGAGTGTATGATGTGTGAGTCAGCGTACGATGTGTTAGTCAGCACATGATGAGTGAGTCAGTGTATGATGTGCGAGTCAGTGTATGATGTGTGAGTGAGTCAGCAGCAGCGTGAGTGTATGATGTGTGAGTCAGCGCACAATGTGTTAGTCAGCGCATGATGAGTGAGTCAGTGTATGATGTGTGAGTGAGTCAGCGGCAGTGTGAGTGAGTTTATGATGTGCGAGTGAGCCAGCACACGATGAGTGAACCTGTGTATGATGAGTGAATGGGTCAGTGGTTGTGCGAGTGTATGATGTGTGAGTGAGTAAGCACATGATGAGCGAGTCAGTGCATGATGTGTGAGGGAGTCAGTGTATGATGTATGATAAAGTCAGTGTCGGCTCCCTCTGCTCGCGCGTCGCCCCCCCCCTCCCCCCCCCCTCCGGCTCCGTCGGCCCTCCCTTGGCTCCGTCGGCCCCCCCCCGGCTCCGTCGCCCCGCCCCCCCCGGCTCCGTCGCCCCCCCCGGCTCCGTCGCCCCCCCCCCGGCTCCGTCGCCCCCCCCCGGCTCCGTCGCCCCCCCCCGGCTCCGTCGCCCCCCCCCCGGCTCCGTCGCCCCCCCCCCGGCTCCGTCGCCCCCCCCCCGGCTCCGTCGCCCCCCCCCGGCTCCGTCGTCCCCCCCCGGCTCCGTCGCCCCCCACGGCTCCGTCGCCCCCCCCCCCGGCTCCGTCGCCCCCCCTCCGGCTCCGTCGCCCCCCCCCCCGGCTCCGTCGCCCCCCCCCCGGCTCCGTCGACCCCCCCCCCGGCTCCGTCGTCCCCCCCCGGCTCCGTCGCCCCCCCCGGCTCCGTCGCCCCCCCCCCCGGCTCCGTCGCCCCCCCCCCGCCCCCGTCGCCCCCCCCCCCGGCCCCCTCGGCTCCATCGGATCCTTCTGTCGGCTCCCTCGGCCCCTCACAAACGGCCCCACCAGCCCCTGCTCGGAGTGCGGCCCGGGAACGCCCTGGGAGCGCACGCGCGCCTCAGGCGGCCATCTTGGATTCGTCTTCTTGGTCTTTGTCGAGGATGGGTTGGATAGTGATGGTAAGGGGTGGGGCGAAAAGCGATTGTTGTGGGTGGGGAAGATAGTGATGGTGGGGGGGATGGGCATATAGTAATATTTGGGCGTGTGGCGGATCGTGATGGTGCAGGTTCAGGTGGATAGTGATGGTGAGGGGTGGGTGGATTGTGATGGGGGAGATTGAGGAGGGTAGTGATGGTGAAGGGTGAGGCGGATAGGAATGGTAAGGGGTGGGGCTAATAGTGATTGTGGTGGGTGGGGCAGATCGTGATGGCGGTGGGATGGGCGTATAGTAATGACGGTGGGTGGGGCAGATTGTGATGTTGGGGGGTTGGGTGGATCGTGATGTTGCGGCGTTTGTTGGATAGTGATTGTGGGGTTTGGGGCGGATAGTGATGGTAGGGGGTCGGGCGGATTGTGATGGTAGTGGCTGGGTTGGATAGTGATGGTGAGGGGTGGTGAATAGTGATGTTAGGGGGGGGGGGGCGGATAGTGATGGTGAGGAGTGAGGCGGATCGTGATGGGGAAGGGTGAGGCGGATTGTATTGGTAAGGGGTGGGGCTAATAGTGATTGTAGTTGGTCGGGCAGATCGTGATGGTGGGGGGATGGGTGTATAGTAATGGTGGTGGGGGGGGATAGTGGGGATGAGGCGTTCGTTGATGGTGGTGGATGGGGCAGATTGTGATGGTGGGGGATGGGTGGATAGTGATGTTGCGGGGCTGGTTGGATGGTGATTGTGGGGTTTGGGGCGGATAGTGATGGTGGAGGGCACACCGAATAGTGATGATGGGGGTTGGGGCTTACTGTGAAGGTGGGGGGTGAGTGGATGGTGATGGTGGAGGGTGGTTTGGAGAGTGATGGTGGGGGGTGAGATGGTCGGGCAGGATGGAGGGGAGGCGGGGAGAAGATTTTCAGACGAAAATCTTCTCCCCGTGGCAGCGCCTCTTCTTGCTGAGTGAAGGCCTCCCGCAAAAGTCATTATAATATGAGAGGTTGACTCTCAGGTGGCCTCCCACTTCGTAGCCCTGCTCCTCGGCCACGAAGGAGGGGCAAGTCCTCTGGGCCCGCGTCATCACCCCCACCGGAGCTCGGGGACGCTTTGTGGGACGAGCCAAGCAGCTGCTGCTGTTGGGTCCAGCTGCTTTTTTCTGCCGGCGTCGTTGAGGTGACTTCTTGGCTACTTCCATCTCGAGCCAGATGTCCTTAACAACCGCCGCCTCCCAGAACCCGACTGTAGGAACTGGCGCAGGGTCGACCTGAGATAACTGAGGCCCGCACAGGCCCAGGCAGCAACAGCAGCTGCACAGCTGTTCATATCCCAGCAGGGGATTCTCGGCTGTCAGGAGGCAGGCGTCGTGGAGGAGGTGGTGGAACTCTGTTGACTCCGCTCCTTCACAGGATTCTGGGGGATGAGTGAGACCTAGGGCACAGTAGGGGGATGTCATCAGCACTGGGCAGTACCTGGACCGTACCCTTAATTATCATCATGCAAGTACTCACATTCGTCATTCAGTCATCCACGTCAACATTCTATGATCATTGTACTTAAACGTCGGCTGCACCCTTAGAATTGCATGGAAAGCTTGTGGGAGGAGCACACGGACCTTGGAATATGTACGACCCAAATACATCATTGCGAGGGTGACCTTGGCTAGGCAACGCATCTAGACGGCCATGTCATCAATGTTTTTATTGTAATTATATACTAATTATATTTTATATCAAAGTAATTGTAGTGTAAATTTTGATTTAAAGCTTTCGTGACTGCAGTAATTCATATTCTTAGCACTTTCGGTAAAGTCACATTGAAGGGAACATAACACAAACGGTCGAAACGTCGTGAGAATTTTTATTGTTTTATATATATTTTATTATTTTATTGTTTCCCTTCAACGTGACTTTACCGAAAGAGCTAAGATTATAATTGTAGTGTTCTACGATGGGGGCGGAGCCTGCAGAAGACGGGGGCGGGGCCACATAAGCCGTGGCAGTGACGTCACCAGAGGGCGGGGCTCGAGGCCTGGACCGTTGGCGACAGTTGGAGCGGGGAGGCCGTTGCCATGGCTACCCGGGTTTGTTGTTGCCCACCGACATCGCTATAATAAAGACTTTACTTGTTTACTTAGCGCTCGTTTATCATTGATTTACTTATTTATCGTTACCGAGACTATCCTTATGACTTATTTACTTGTTAAATAGATAGCAACTCGTCACGTTCTTTAGAAGGAAAACCAAAGAGGCAAATTTACACATAAGTGCTTCTGGCAGATGTGGCCACAGGCCAAAGAGACACGCACATTGATGTACTCATCGTCGGTATTAAATTATTGTTTACTATCGATCAAGGACGGGCACGTCAAAGCTATTTGAGGAAAGTGAGTGGTGGTGCTGATTGGTACTTGCTATGAGCACCTGCCCCTAGTCAGAATCAGAATCTCAATCTATATTCATACTGGAGGAATACGATGAACTATACAGCTCGTTTTCAAAGATGTTCAGTACCTTGGTTCGCCTCGTAGTCTGCGACCACTTCGGCCCAAGCGGCTGTGGAGGGGGACTTCGCAGGCTTCTCAGAATCCGGAGTCGAAAGGGAGGGAACGGGGGGGAGGCGGAGGAAGAAAATCGTGAAGCGTGCCGCTAAGCATGCTCCTCATATACAGCTACAGAGACGAAGATCCCCCTGGCAGCCTTGGACCAGTGCTGTGCTGAAGAGCAGCACGGCACACCACGCCTGGCCACCTTTGTCTCCCCTATGCTGATGTTTTCAACGGGGGCTCTTTACATAGGTGATGTTTTAACACGTTGAATCAGATACTGTAATCGTTTTGAGTCTGAGTAGACAAAGAGGAGGCCCATGACTTTTTCACTAAATACCAACCACCGTGGAATATAAATTCGCGCTACTCCTCTAGCGACACAACAGCCCTGCCTACTCCCCACACAGGAATCTACACACACACACAGCAACACTCGCTCCACTCACCATGTCAATATCTTTTCGTGCAATATTCTCGTATGAGGTCATCATTTGGAAATCTTGAGCATCGCAAGAACGCAGCTCTCTGCTCAACGCCTCTGCTCAAAATGGCAGTTAGGACCACGTGACATCGGTTAGGGCCTCGTGACGGCGCGTCGGACAACTCGTTGCGAGGCAACTGGCGATTTGGGTGACGTCACGGCGAGTCACGTGCTCCTTGGTACACGAATCAGAGAGGAACCCAGCACACGAACCACTCACACTCGCCTCGCGCACCCTTCTGAAGAGACTGTTGGTAGAAGGTGCACACACACACCCCAACAAATACAATTCGTATAACACGCGTGAATACGAATGTAAATAGATGTTCCATTGTCCGAATATTTATTTCAGATACCGACGTACAAATTAATTAGAATATGTATTTATACTGGAGAAATCCAATCAATAACTCACAAACCACCCACCCACCCTCTCAAGTTCTCAAGCATACAATAACCCATTCGCCAAGCCGTGCTGGCCTTCACAGATGCTTGCTCACAGCACCTGCCCTAATAATCTGTTAGGGCTGTTGGGGGGTAGGTGCTGCGGGATCTGTGTCTTTGTGTGGGCTGGTGAATGTGGGGAGCGGTAGTGTCGTGATTAACGCACTTCGCCACGAAGCCGGCCAATCAGTTCGATTCCCGCTCACGGCAAAGACAAGTGACGATTGTCTGAATCGGTTATTGGCCTCGCTAATTCAGCCTGAAATCAACACGTTGTGTAAACATCACTAGGGAAACAAATGCGGCCGGGGATGGTGTTGGTCACTTATGCCCTCGTGTACCGTGCCGTTCTTCATAGGTAGTCGTTAACAGTACCTGCCCCAACATTCTGTTAAGGCTACACGGGGGATCTTTGTCTTTGTTTGTGAAAGTGTGGGGAGCGGTGGTGCAACGGTTAGCGCGCTGCGAACCTGGAGATCAGAGATCTCTGGCGGAGAGCGCGCTCTCATTGGTCAGTGGAGTCGTGACGTGATGCTAAGAGAGCGTGTTGATTGGGGTCGTCAGCTTGCAAAGGGCTCGATGCTGGAGCCGTGTTCATAACAAACTCGACGCTCGTGGTTTGTATCATTGCAGAATGCCGCATCAAAGTCAAGTGGCTATGAGCTGCTTTGGTGTCCTTAAGTGCTGCTCCTTTCTCAAGAAAATACCCTTCCAAAAAAAGATACTCGATTAAAACCACGAGAGACCGTGCAGTGGTTGTTTTGGCACCATTCAGTATACATCATCTAAATAAGATGTTAATCTTTGAAACTGCACATTTTTTAAGATGTAATAACGAGGTCATAACAAGTGTCAGATGTAAAACCTCTTTCCATTGTTTGGATTTCACTTCCCCATAATTCGGGTGCAAATTATCGCAACATTCAAATATCGTGTACAGAATATGCTCTTTGTTGAGACCACGAATGAAATAGATTTTACTGCATGGTTGTTCGAAACCATGACTCTGAAATCGTTTTGGTACACAACTATGCACTGCGAAAACCTACCGACAGAAAACATGTTTTTGTAACCAAACGCTCAATGCTGAGAGCGTTTGGTTATGAAAATATTTGTGCGAGTGTGCTGCACGGGACTTTGCCTTGGCTCGAGATTAACCACCGGTCTTGCCACGTCCAGACATGGTGAGGACGACGAGGACACATTGAAAAGGAGACTCGGGCTGGTGTACTTCAACTTATTTATTTCGTTGTCACCACTCGTACATTACAGCAACACTCATCATCAAACCAACCCAGTTCCACGTTTTTCAGTCACTTTTAAACCTCTTCTCCACCAATTACCTTTCTCCCACTTCTCGCTCTTTCCCGATCCGCTCTCCGCACCAATCCGATCCGAGTGTCAACCACTCACTCATCAGATTGCGTTTCGTGCACGTCGTGCTCACACCCCGATCTCTCTTCCCCGCCCGAGCGTGCCGCGTGCGTGACGTGGTGATCCCTGACCTCCGACCCTTGATGCGTTAGGCATGCGTGATGTCGAGTGCGGAAGGTATGCGTGCTGTTTGTGTTGTGCGAGTGTGTGAGGATGGGTGACACATCCTCTATATCACCGCTTTCTCGGTTGAGACAGAGCCCTCCTCGGCTACTGCAGCTGCTGCAGTAGCAGCAGACGGCGCCTCACGCAACCGCGCGTCGCTCGCGACTCCCGAGCAGAGCGCGCGGCTGCGATTCTACGAGAAGAAGAGCCCGGTCCACTCTCACGAGGAACTGGCGCGCAACATCAAAACACGTTTCGGGCAATTACCCTTCCCAAAGCACTCTATAATCAGATCGGCACAGCCGCAGAGAACGCAGGAGGGACGCGATATTGTGAGGGACGTGGGCCCCTGGCTCCCCCTCCGGGGGAGGGTTGATCTCGGGAGAGCTGCAGGTTCCGGACTCCTCGCTCATGTGAGAGTCGCCGCTATCCAACTGCTCACTCGTGGGGAGAGGGCTGCCGCTCCCCAGCTCCTCTCCTCGCGCCGGAGCCCCTCAGGTCCGCAGGTTCTGTTTGGGGGGCATAGCTCGGGGCTGGCGCATGGCTGCCTGGAATCAATATGTCGCTTCTCAGCCACTCAAACGCGACGTATCCGTTCACACAACCCCACGCACCACTCGCACGCGCTGAAGAGGGGGTCAGAGGGCAATGACGTCCTTCGCACACGCGTTGCCACCGAGGGCGGGCAATGGAGATTGTTTAAAGGGCTGTAGGGATAATCCCACGTGTACCCAGGCGAGTCCACCGTCGCTCACCGTGGGCACACGCTAAACAAAGGCAGTATGGATAATTGTGCGTGTACGCCGCCTGTCTACCTAACGCACACATTAAACACAAGGGCGGATGAGTAACCTCCCGTGCCCCTGTACGAGTCCGCCGCCGCTCGCCACACACACACGCTAATCACGAGCTATGCGCAGGGGCGAGCGCAAACACGTGGGTAAATACACACTCGCGCACAAACACAGGGTACGACGCAGGAACCCCGGTCGGGCCCGCACACAATGGCCGCCTCAACAGAGTTACCCACGTGCAAATCCCCGTACCACGACGAGCGGACTCACACCACCATGTGCCCGTTCCACACTCGCAGAAACCACATAACAAGGTTTGTTGATCACTGACGATTTATTCCTGGCGTGTCTGTGGGCTACTATTACCCGAGTCAGTCCGAGTCAGCAGGGCAGGTTTAACCTATCTCCCGATGGTCTAAAGCTGATCTACCTCGTCCCCTTGGAGTGAAACTCCCCACTCTCGCTTTCGTACTCACGTTCCGCCTGCGATGCGTGGGCAGTCGCGGAGAGACGAGGCTGCACGAGGCTCTTGCGGGGAGCGGGGCCTGGCTTCGCTGAGACTCGTCCCACGGACGACCCAGTGGCCGGCAAGCTGACTGCTCCGATCGCTCATTTGAGGAGAACGCGAACCCCCATTGTCGCTCTCCTCTCCCATTTTATCCCTCTCTACATCAAAGGTCTGCCCGGCTAACCCGCGATACCCCACCGCCATTGGTGCGCCCACCTCGGTGCCTTCACAGACGTCTGCTTCCCTCTCTACCCATCAACAGGGGCCGCCGTTGGGCCGTTGCCATTGGCCACGGCGTGCAAGCGTACTTTTCTGGCCAATCGGATGCTTCCCCTGGTGCTCGTGTGGACCTAACCGCGGTGACTGAGTAGCCTTATCGTGAGCATGCAATTGCACGTCAATTCACGGCTCTGTGGTGTAATTCAACCTGGGGGAAGTCGGCCAATTCCCTGGCCCCAGGAAACCGTGAGGGATGTCCCTACGAAGAAGGCCCCTGGGTGAAAACCTGGAGGCCAGGTGACTTCCCCACGAGGTCCTACGTGGGGGGTGTGTGTGTTGTGTGTGCTCATTTTGGGGATGGTGAGGGAGAAGCAGCTTCGGCCTGCACGCTCTCCCGTGGTGGCGTTGCAGGCATGGCTCCGACGGAGCGGCTTCGCTGCTATGGCACCACATAGCCCGCCGAGGTGCCAGTCTCCGTCCTGGGTTGACTGGAGCATCTCGCCTGGGTTGCCCCCACGAGGTAGCGCCGCGGGGTCGGCGGGACTCGCCCGGCCCTCGTGGCTGGCCTCGGGGGTGGTGGCTCCGTCTTTTGGGCTTTTAGCGGCGGTCTCTTCCTCCATTCCAATGGCTCCTCTCGTCCCTCGGCACCTGTGGGCTGGGGAACAAACTCAGAGGCAGCAGGGTTTAGGTGCCATCGTCCCCGCCCCCCCTGGCCTGGGCCGTGACCCCTCGGGGCCGAGCATGGAGGGTGTTGGGACCCCGGGATTTCGGGGTACCCAAACTGCGGGGTTCTCCCTCGCTGGGGCTGCCTTCCATGGTTTTAATTGGCGGACGTTGACCACCGTCTCTCGGCCCCTGTCTCCGCCGTGAATCAGCACCGTCCAAGGGGAGATCTGCCGCCCCACGGTCCAGGGTCCGCGCCAGTAGGTGGTCAGTTTCCCCAGCTGTCC